>NW_027179923.1:0-28503 GCF_036669925.1 Montipora capricornis | reverse complement strand
TGGTTTATTGAGAAATTTGTATATTAACTGGCCAAAAATTGGAATTTATGTTTCGTTGTTTGACTTTTTGGTTGGCTATCCTACCATTGAAATTTAGTAATCCTTTTCCTTTTTTTGTTTCTGTTTTTTTCCTTTATTCCAAACCCTTTTGCATTGGCCATTGACCATCTGACCATGATAGGTGGAATTCCCATAATTTTTTTGGTTCATTTTTGGTACATATATTGCCAAAGATCTACGAGATCGTGATCGATCAACTTGTAATCCTTTTCCACAGTTTTGGTAGAAATTCATTATTAATGGTATGCCAATTGAAGCAAGAGCACTCCACAAACCACCATGTTGCATCTGGTTTTTTTGTTGGCCTTAAATGCACATTAGCACAACCTGTTTTGGTAAGCTTTATTGATGATCGTCTTTTGTTTTGCTATCAGTAAATTTAGCATTGGAACCATTTCGTTTTGGTTTCCATAAATCGTTCCTCTCCTTTTTTAAACAAACCAGTTTATCACTAAATGTTTCACCTAATCCATCTAAGCCTAAAGCTCCTGTTAATAAAGGAGCTCCAGCAGGCATTACGTTTGGTAATAATTAGTAGCTAATGTGCTAAAAATATTCCCCATCAACTTTTTTAATTTGTGTTTTGCATATGTTCAAATCATTGTCCTGTTCCATTTTTCATTAATTTTTGTATTTTTTTTCAATTGTGTTTTTGTTCGAGAGAGCTTATCAGGTCCAGATAATTGAGAATTAGATAGTCGTAATGTTAATCTGCTATTATAGCTCTTGCTAATGTTTGTTTTTCGTTTGGTGATAATTTACACCATGCCGTGAGAAATGTATCTTGTTGTCATATCTTGTATATATTTAGATTATACAAAAGATATGTTAAAATTAGTTAATATAATTTGTAAAATTTTCCCTATTTATCATCTGAATAACATTTACCATCGTTCTGGATAAATTCAACATCTTGCTCACTGAAAACAAGAGCGTAAATATAAAAAGCTGTTGCTGTTTCTCTCCAGATAATTTATAGTGAAAAGTTAGTTTAACAGTAGAATCTTTTAAATCACAATGCTGTTTAGTTAGATCGAATATAAAAATGAACAAAGCAAATGGAAATTGCTCCTAGTTAATAGAGTACCTTGTGAATGTTCACTATTTACGTGAAAGTATTTTAAAACATCACGATAAACATGAGTCATCGGTATCTGGTTCATAATGTCTATCAGGATACTCAATTCCATTTCCAATTTCTAACCAAGCATCAGACAATGTTCTGGATTAGTAGATACTGAAAATGTATTGTACAAAAATGGATTTGTTCATCAATATTGGCATCATTGAAACAGTTTCTTTCAAATACGTCCATTTTTGTGATTTTTGATAATTGCTTGAATACATACTTTGTCCATCATCGTTAAAAATAGTTTGTGGTACAATCAACTGCATTCTTGTAAAAACAACACGAGAATTATCGACTCCTTGCCAAATAACTTGATTATCTGAAGCCAAATCAAACAATATTTCAACTCTTGTTTGGGGAAGAAGTTTATCCTCTAGTGATTCAAACAGACTATAGCGATTCAAAGGTAATTGATAATTCATAACATTTGAAGCATCTAACAGTGTTTTTCTTTGATGAAATCCTTTGTTGTAAGCAGCTTGTGCAGGTCTCATTTCGGTTGATCTATTTGTGTCTAAAAAAAAGAATTCATTTGTAGCTGTAGTTTCAGCATAAGAATTGGTATATTCAAGCAAATTTTTGATGTTAACATCATTACAATCATATATTTTTTTATCACCAACTTTAACTGAAATGTCTTTGATCATACTATGAATACCGTTTACTATTCCATTTGCATCGTTAGCTGCGATATCTTCCATCCATCTTTTGTACTTTAAAAGACATTGAAATTCTTGCATTATACCAGTCTGATGGTGACATACTATTAGTATTATCTACAACAAATCGATGGTTTGGCTTTTTTTGACTAGCACCATTAGCAGGATTTGCTGTTACTAAAGGTGTTTCCAATTCAAAAAATTTTTCTATTCGTTCAACATATTTGGGATTTCTAAACATTTTATATGTAAGACATTATATTATTTTTGTTTTTTCTTCTAAGTCTACCACTAGCCATTAATCTATTCATTCTTTCTGCTATTTCAAAATATGTTAGTTGTTGTGACTTTTTTGGTTTATAATTTGTTGGAATTGATTGAATTTCAGGCTCAACTTCTATTGGTATAATGTTATCTTCCATTGAAAAGGTCACTTTTTTTCCTTGGTTCAACAGGTGATTTTGCTTATTTTTTTCCTTGTAAAATTTTAACAGTTTTATCACCAGCCAAATTTTCTACAAAGTCTCCTGTTTTTTCAGCTCCTTTTGTTAAAGCCGTTTCAGCTAGCTTTTTACTTGTTTTTGCAGCTAATTCTTTTGATGTTTTGTTGAATAATTTGCTTGCCAAGTTGCTAAATATTCCTTCATCATAGATATGTTTTTTAATTGATTCTGGGTCATATCTCATTTTGAATTTGTTTTTGTTCATATATATATTAATGAGTTATATATTATTATTCACTTTTCAATATTAATGTCATAAACCAATCAATATTGTTTAAAACAACGTATCATCCAATATTACACGTATCTTTCACTGTAATACGCATTTCGTTTATTATTTTTGTATTAACAGGTGAAAACAAAGCTCTTTTTGGCTCAAAATTGAAAGGATAACTTCATGTCAAATTATCAGTTGGAATTAAAGCTAATGTATCGGATCTTTTACCATCAGTTAAACTACTATCAATTAAACTACAACCTATCTCTAATGCATCAATACTATTGGTTATATTTGGCAATCTGACTCTGTATTCTGTTGTCTTTATTAATTTTGCATCAAAACGTACAAGTTCAGTAAATTTACTATTTCTCAAATCCAGCTGCCAATTTTTTTTCAAATCTATAATTACTCTATAACATGAAAGGACAAATATCAAATTAATTCCATTTTTATCATCATCATTTTTAGCAACAGCTGAATATAATCATTGAGATCACCATAACTGTACATTCCATCAACAACGGCAATAGTTTCCCATGTTGAACCATTATCATTTGGCATATTTTATTTAATTATTAACATAAGTACTATTAATACTATCCCAACTAAATGTCATACTTAATCGATCTAGTGCAATACTAGGTATATTGTTTGTCTTCATTGAGATATAATGGAGGTGAAAATTTAACTGTAAAATCTTCAGGTTTATTTCGTCCAATTTTTACTCTATTAATTGATGAAATATGTAATGCTTGTTCGTTCATTTTATAATATTAAATTACATATTTTTTCAAAAGCTCTGACAATTGTTCGTTATTAATTGCCCCTAGTTTATTCAATGTGTGAGCTATTTGACTGAATTCAATTTGAACACCATTATTACGTTCAGTAATTGAACCATCAAGTAATTCTAATCTATCTATCAAATCATTGATATTATTGTAATAAACAACACCCGAGCCAATTTTGCCAAATTTTTTACTTGATCTATGCATTGGAATTTCACTAAGTTTGTTTAATTGATCAAACAACATTTGAGACAATGGGCTGTATCTTTTTTTGCTGTTAAACCTTTTTGTTAAAATGTCTATTGTATCAAAATCAGCATGTTAATCCAATACGTTTTTACCATTTTTTGATGCAACCAGACGTAATTGACCAAATGATTTTGGCAAATCGATCATCAAACCACCATATTGACCATTTTGTTGAATTTTGTAAGCATTTCTTTTCAGTTGCGTATATTTCATTCCTTTACCAATCGTTTTTATACCCTCTTCAAAAGATTGTATTCTTTTTCTAAATTTTTGTAATAATTTAATTTCATTATCCAATTCGTTTATTTCATCTAAATTTCTCGTCTTTTATGCTTTGGATTTTGAAAGATAACCCTTTTTACGACCTAATTCTTTTAACTTTAATCCAATTTCTTCATCATACTCATTAATATCCAATTTATTATCAATGTATCTATTCCATATTTCAGAAGGTACAGAAAAACCATGATCAGTTATCAGATGTAATTCATTGGTTGTGAATCCTTCATCTGGTCTTGATGAAAGCATTTTTGGTTTAGAATCGATTGGAAATTTTCTTGTTTTTTCTGGTTTATCATACACATATTGCAACATAGCAATATTCTCCAAATCTGAACTCAACGTTTTTTGGTTTTTATCATGTTGTTCAATTAATTTGTCTTGTTTTTTATCAATCGTTTGTTTTACATCCTCTTGAGCTTTAATTATTGGTTGAAAACTCTCTGTTAAACCAATTTGCATATCCTGTTTACTGTGTTTATACTGTTTAATTTCATCCTGTATTTGGTTAATCATCTTTCCAGCTTTTATTTTAGCTTCAGAAATTTTCTTAGATTATTCTATGTCCATTTATATAATTCATTTACATAAAATTATTTATCTTAACTTATCTTCATTTAACTTAATATAACACATAATTTATATACATGGAAATACCGAATTACAATTCGTAAAAATGAAAAAACAGATTTTAAACAATTGTATGGATATATGCCAAAAGATACATTTAGAATGCTTCTAGCTTCTCCATCATGTGGAGGAAAACAAATCTTCTCTGTCATATGCTTTCAAAACCTCTTTTATACTTTAATCAAGTACAATTTTATGCTAAAAATCTTGAACAACAAAAGTACCAAGATTTGATCAATTTGTTTCAAGACATCAGTGATCAAGTTGGTTACGATATCATTAAAACAAGCAGTGATACAATAACACCTTTCAATGATATTAATAATAGTGGACAAAAGATAGTAATTTTTGACGATTTTGTAACAGGAAAAAACCAAAAACCATTAATTGACTATTTTATACAAGGCAGACATAAAAATTGCTCAGTAATTTATTTATCACAATGCTTTTATGGTTGTCCAAAGAATATTCGTTTGAATTGTTCACATTTTTGTATCTATAATTTTCCAAGTTCAAATGAACAAAATGTAACTTCATAAGAATTAGGAGTACAAAAAGATCAATATAAAAAAGCAACTGAAAAACCATATTCTTTTTTGTATGTTGATAAACCAATGAAAACTATCAAACGAAACTTTTATGGAATAATATAACAAATACATATTAATGGAAATATTCAATGAACATAGCACAAGTCATACTTACACTCGTGGTTTACCAGGTTTAAGAGGACCACCTGGTATAGGTTATTGACCGAATGCATAAATGGCGGCCAAAAATGTTTTCTTTTGTTTATGTGCTAATGAGACTCACTAGCCTCACTCTCATGCAACATTTCTTTTATATTTTGTCCATGCAAACGAGACTAGTGAGGCTAATTAGTACAAAAACAAAAGAATATTTTTTTGCCCGCCATTTATGTATTCGGTCTATAAATTAACTCCAGGTGGTAATTATGATATGGAAAATAAAAAATTAACTAATTTAAAACCAGGACAAAATGATAGTGATGTTTTGACTAAAAGCAGATTTATGGCCATATAAAAGCAAATGGAGGTGATTCTTCTAGTACACCAGTTGATTTAACTAATTATTTCAAAAAAGATGGCAGCGATCAAATGGCTGGTTTGTTAAACATGAATTTTAGTCATATTGAAAATTTAGCAAATCCAAGATCAAATGAATCTGATGCCATTCCATATGAATATTTTCAACAATGGTATTTTAATTTTGATGATGATAATATAAAATTCGATGTAAAAAATCCAATTGATATGGGTAATAAAAAAACAACTGGGTTACAAGAACCTATTCTTCATAAAGATGCAGCAACAAAATTTTACATTGATAACTCGATGATGTTAAAAGCTAATAAAACAGAGCTAAACAATTATATTTTTAAAACCGGTTTGACAAACATCTTGATATGAAAAACCATAACATTAGTAAAATGAAAGAAGCAACATCAGGCCATCAAGCCATCAATTTCATTCAATTAAACAATGAGCTGAGTAACTATTTACATAGAACAGGCGGTACAATAAAAGGAGATATTGATCTAAACAGAAACAGTATCTATGGTTGTCAAAACACAGTAAATAAAACGTCTGCTGTAAATCATGAATATGTAAACGATAAACTCAAGAAAAAATTGGATAAACAGAAGGATATTAACATGGGCGGGAATAAAATCGTGTCATATAGAAAACCAAATGATTTCAATGAACTCGTTAATAAATCCTATGTCGACCAAACAGTATCTCAAGCAGGGGGTTCTGTTGATTTAGCACCTTATTTAAAAAAAGACGGAAGCGTGGTAATGACTAATGATTTAAACCTGAACAATAATAAACTGATAAATTTGAAAGACGCTATTCATCATCAGGATGCTACAACTTTATAACAATTCAATGGAGGAATATCTACTATTTCTACTAATAATAGACAATATACAGACAAAAAAATTGGTGAAAGCCATATTTCCAGCCATGATTATAGAACAAATGTTTTTTAATATGCGACTGAAACCCTTACTGAGCTAATCGATGATTTTGGAATGGAAGTTGCCAGTTGACAGTTGAAAATGCTTTTCCAATCAATGTCCTCAAAAAGACAGATGGTTCAAATTTGTATCATGGTAGATAAGATTGGAATTTATTCAAACTTATCAGAGATAACTTTTCACAAAAATATACATGTTGTATTGAAATTTATATTCCAGATAGTTGTTATGACAATGAATTTAATAGCTCACGTTTGACATTTCAAGGGCTAAATATTAACATTGATTATCAAGCGTCCAAAAAAATTTCAAACCAATATCACTATTTACGAGCCATACTAAATCTGTCACTAGATGGTACTTCAAAAAGTATCCAAAAAGGTTATATGAGAATTTTAAAAGTATGTTTGACAATAGCAGCCCAACAAAGTTGAGAATATATGCCGTCATATATGGTATCAAAAATGATACTTTACATAATCTTGGCCAAAGTATTTATGATTGGGAAAAAGGTTATGAAATATCGTCGGATGAAAAATTTGATCTGAATGGAAACGACATTTTAAAAACACCACATTATTTACACGGTTATCTTATTACCAATTTATCAGATAAAACATTTATTATAAATGGATCTAAATGATTTCTACTTCCTAGTGGATCAATAATCAAACATTCAAATTATATGGAATACTTTCAAATTTAATTATAAAAAACTAAGCATTCAAATTTATTATGGGCTTCGATTATTAACAAATGATTTTTTCGTGTCAGATCAGAATACACAAAAGCAGACGATGTGCCAAACAAAGAACTCGATATATTGATTAAATATATTCATTAAAATGATATATACAATATTATAATGACAGCTGATCAAAAAATATTTAATGTCAATCGTATAACCTAAAATCTATCATGAAAAATCAAAGAACTCAAAGATAGTTAAAGTTATTTTAATATATTATCAGAACTCAGAAATAGTTTAAGACGTGGCATATTTAATGAATCAATCTTTTTAAACAAATGTTCTATCTATTATCATTGATAATTGTCCAACTATTTCAGACAAAATAATGAAAAAAATATAACAAGAAATTCATCATTCAATCAACAAACAAAGCTGATTCCAATATTTCTCATAATCATGCAAAGTCTTTTTGGATTTAGTAATTGGAACATCAAATTTCAAATTCAATGATTTAACAATTTGTTAATTTTATATTTGATTGATATCAATCGTTTACGTTTTTGATTTATTTGTGGTAAAACATTATTAATTTTATCAAGTATTTTCAAAACATTATTGAAAACAAATGATGAAATGGGTTTTTTTCATAAGAAAGGCTCATTTCATCAGGAACATTAATAATATGATATTTCCGGATATAGATACTCTTTTTTCTTATCTTATACATATGCTCATAAAAATCGATGTAATTATTTTTAAACAGGTCATTACCAATTTGGCCACAGTTAATGCACAGCAAACGGCTATTGTCTTCAGTCATATCAGGTTGTTTACAGCAATTACTTTGTTTGTATAATAATCATATATTTGATGTTCACAAAATAGACAATTTATAAATTTTGACTTAATTCATCATGTAATTTAACTGTGCAATTCATTATATTATCATATGACATAATATTTGAAATGCATCAACTTGGAAGCTATGAGCTGAATAAAGTGTGTGTGTGACAAATGATTTTTATTAGACAATGGAATAAAATCATATGCTTACAGACATTATAAAATTAACACACCAAAACAATCTGAATGATAAAGTTTACTTATAAAGTTTACTCATAAAGTTTACTCATAAAGTTTACTCATAGAACAAATTTATTTGTATGAATTTCCGAGAATGTCATGCTATGGTCGGGACTTTTTCTTGTACAATTTGATTGTGCGAATATTTAAACACACTTCATGCATCACCTATTACACAAAAAAATACACAAATGTGTAAAGTGTCACTGAAAAATCACAAATGTGTACACATTTGTTGAAAAAATGTGTAAGTTTTGATTGGTTAAAAATCACAGGAAAACCCCTTTATTTAGTTTTCAATAATGTCATGCTTTGTGAATCTTCCATTTGATTATGCAAATATTTAAACATTTGGATTTATTGTTTGTTTCTTTGTTTGAATTTTTTGAAAAATATATACAAAAAATTTTGTGTGATATAAATTTTGTATTATAATAAAATCCCCAATACAAACTCGCTCCATCGCTCGTGAGATTTTAAACAGCTCGCCATCGCCTGCTCAAAAAGCTAATGCTTTTTTGCGCTGCGGCTCGCCTAAATCTCTTTACTACGTTTGTATTTGTATTGGAAACTAGTATTTGTATTAAGATTATTATTCAAGGTATAAAAAAAGCAGTATACTGTATGTAAACCCAAGTAACGAGTTGTTTAATTTTTATTGGCATTTTATGTTGGTTAACAAATACTAATAATATTGCTTGGATATCTCACTTCATTCACCATCCAAGCAATATTATTAGTATTTGTTATTCATCGTTGTATTTTGCGTTGGTATTTATCATTTGTATTTTGTGCTAGTACCCTCAACTACTATACTACTGATACAGTGTGATAGATTCTGTACCAGACTGGTAGACCTCTTTCATTTGGGTTAGTGGGTGGTCACTGATGCATGTAACTGCAAGTTTTATGGTCAGTCTGCAAAACTGTTGAGTTGTAAATTTAAGCGTAGTATTTAAGTGCTACTATGACCAAAAAACCAGACTGTTCTTCTCTTTTTTGGATTTCAAAACTATGTTAAGTAAACACTAAGTGGCCCAAGTGTTAAGCATTGATTTCAGAAAGACACCTTTTAACTGGAATTTTCCTATTTTATGGTTTGCCATTATGAACTTTAAAATCTTGAGAGAGCTGGATCAAGGAGGAAATGACTTCAAAGACTCACTAATTTAAATAAGAATGCAATGTGTGTGTACATGGCTGAATTAATATGCAGCACTGGAGTTTCGGGCTTTCACACTTTTTAACTCGTGTTTTGCATATATAATAAGCTGCATTAATGTGCTGAAATTTTAATCTGTTGAGTAAATGACATCATTTTTCCCTGGATCCAACTTTCTGAGGTTTAGTTGGTCAGTTTTGAATGCGAGTGATGGTGGACAGTGAAATCCAGAACTTACACTCAAAGTAAACAGCCTTTGGATAAAAATCAAAGCTCAAAATTTTGCTTGTCAGGTGTTAAGCAAACACAGTTTTTAAATATGAAGATTAAAAGGAAGTGATTTTTTTATGCTGTAGGCACTTTCATAAATAACAGGGCCGTCTTACATTTTTATGGCAGATCACCTGGTTGATAAACAACCCACTGACTTCGATTCAGACCCGGAAGAAAGTGTGCTTTACATAGACAAGGTGTTCTCTTTGTCTAGCGTGGGTGGTGCTGAGCAAGCAGAAAAAAATTGGGAACTGTATGTAAGTAATGAGAGCTCAGAGGATGCCATAACAGTTTTCACAGGGAATATGGGACAGCTCCTCCTACAACCAGGGAACGAGAATTTAGTGATTCACCAAATTACTGATGATGTTAAGAAACAAGAAAAAGAATCTACTGGAAATGGCAAATGCACAGATCACAAGAAGTGCTTTTCACTCCCAGAGAGAGATGGTTCAGCTTCATTGCCCCCAGGCCTGTCTGAGGCCTCCTGCGTGGCAGTGGTACCTTTGAATCAAGGCATTGAGTTGGAAAAAGTCAATGATGCAGACAGTTCTTTCATGGAGTTTGTTGTAACAGAAGGTCTAGGTCTGGAACCTGAAGCAAAGAGAAATATTGTAGAGGTTGTCATGTCCCAGTATTCCAATAATCTGAGAAAAGTTAGAGACAAGCTCTCACAGGTTGGGCAGCGGATGCTAGAGGAAGAAAGTGCTATTTCTTTGAAGAAAACACAAATCAAGGACTTGGAAGAGGAACTTGCATTGTTGAAGAAAGACCTTGTTGTAAATGAGAAGTGTCTTGAGGATTTGAGAAAACAAAGTAAGGTGTTGGGTAAGGAAGAAAAACTGGTGAAAAGAAAAGTGTCTCTCTGTTTGGAGATGCAAAATCAACTGGATGTGAATTTGAAAGTTAAAAAGGTGCGCTTAGAGTGAAATCCCTTCTCCCTGTTATTGCCTGATTTGTAAAGCCCTTAGTTAACAGTGAAACGTCATTGGCAAAGGTTTGGATGTGTGGCTCAACATTGCCCAATGTTTCCCACCATTATTTAAGGTGAGATGGCCCTTTGGCTGAGTTTTGAAGCTATTTGGTTGGCTAAATAGTCCAGCGTTGTTCCATCTAACGAAAAACTTTGTCAAACTTTCATTAAATGAAAAGTTTGGCTAGACAAAATATGCAGTGCTAGACATTCCAGCGGCTTGAATGACATTATTTTTGTAGGTCAATGCTAATACAGTGAAACAGCAACAAACAGCAATTAAGGACGGTGCCTACTAATTCAAAAGTATTTTTGCGGGGTTTACTGAATATGTGGGAAAAGTAGATCTTAACAAGTGTTATTGACACCCAAAAAGAAAATTGGGGGTAACCACGCATTTTTCTAAGATAATTAATCAACAAGTAATATTTGTAAAGTTTTTTACCAAATTGAAGCTTAATTATCTCTGAAAAATGCGTGGTTGCCTCCAATTTTCTTTTTGGATACCAAGAGCACTTGCTAAATTCTGCTTTCTCCGCATAATTTTGAACCGCGCAAAAGTATCCCTGTATTAAGAAGCTCCACCCATAGGAAATCCGAGTATCTCGATATGCGCAGAACATATGCGCAATAACAATATCCTTAAGAAAGAATACTCGGTGGTATTTTTCTCTCAGCTGCTCTTAATAGACCCTCCACGGTTTTTGGCGCCATCTTGGTTTGGGGTCAAACACAGCTAAATTTACAGTAAATGTGTGGAATTTTGGCCGACTTTGAACCGCCATAGCGCCGCTGAAAAGGGACAGATTTCCACAGTGATAGTGCCTTTTAAAAGGCATTTATACTGAGATTATTTTCATGAAAAATAAAGAACAGATTCAGGCTACAAGGATCATAAACGAATTTTTAAGATTCCCTACAAACCCATCTAAAATCATCACGGCAAATTACCGCGAAATTAGGAGCAACGCGAGAAGATTAATTTATTATTCGAATTTACGGATGTCATACCTTCCTTAATGGCCTTATTTTCTGTTGACTGAATGATATCAATAAATTATTTAAAGTAGTAGCAAAAGTTGGAAATCTGTCTCTTTTTAACGGCGCTACAGCGGTTCAAAGTCGGCCAAAATCCCATACATTGGCTGTAAATTTAGCAGTGTTTGTATCCCCAGCCAAGATGACGGTCAAAAACCGTGGTGGGGCTATTGTTAAAGTGGTACTATGATCAAATTTTTACCCCTTGATTTTTTGAGTGTATCACATAGAATTCCATGAAAGAACAAAAACGCCATTTACCGTTTGCAAATACCTGCATTAGTTCCGGAGATATTTAAGTTTGAAAATGGGCAAAATATGCAAATAAGATGACTGATGATGTCATACACTCAACCCAATATTATATTGAGTATATAAATAGAGCTACCTTGGCCAATTTGCAGCGTAGATTATTGAAACTTGGTAGTCTAATAGTTCTACAGGAAACACCTATGGCAATAAAAAATTCTGTTCCCAAGGCAACTCACTCTTTTCCAGTTCCCACCCACTTGATTTCAATATGTTAGTGATTTTCAGCTTGAAAAATGTTAAACAAGGCTACAAAATCGAGCTAACATATCTATATGCTTGCGTATGAAGTGTTGTTAGCAAATATCAAAATGGAATGCCAAAGGTTGCCAGAAAACCTTTTAATATGGGGGAGGTCTGGAACCAAGTATGATGCCATGGTAACAGAACAGTTAAGCTCATATTGTGGAGAACAATGAGTAGAATCTTACTGCAAAAAAATTTCTGATACAAATTGGCTGAGATATTTCTTTTTGCCATATTTGAACAAAATTTGGTTGAGTGTATGACGTCATCACTTGGCTAATTTGCATATTTTAAAAACTCGAATATCTCTGGAACGAAAAGAGATATTTGAAAAAAGTAAACAGCATTTTTCTTCTCACACAGACTTCTTGTTTATGTTTCAAAATGGCTTAGATAGGAAAGATGCGATTTTCGTCAGAGTAGCCCTTTAAGTCAAAGTAAGATACTTCATGACCATTTGACATTTATGACACATTTATCTTAGGCGCCCTTCCACACGTATGTATGTATTCGAATATTGTTGAATCCGCAACTTTTTCTTCGCAGATTTCCCTTCCGTAAACACGTATCCAGCATGCGAATCCGCAACTTTTTAGATCTGCTCTCCAGAGTGGAAAGTTTTGAATACGCATTTAACAATGTGGAATCACGTGGATGGTCGAATCCAGATATTTTCAAATCCGATAATGTTACAAACTCAGATCCAGTCTTTACTGTGTAAATATCCAACATGGTCACTGAACGAAATGCCATCGCTTCTCTTGTCGCCAACTCGCACGACTGATGGAGCATGCTTTGTTGACAATAGTCGCAGAGGAGTCCTGGATACTAGAACAAATCCCGATACGTGTCGACGGGCAAATTCGATTTAAATACGTTACGTGTGGACAAGGAGATTTTTGAATCTGCAGAGAAAACGTTGCGGTTAAAAAATATCTAGATACATGTGGACGGAACCTTGATGAAAGATTAAATTTTACTGTGTCTAATTCCTGCAAATAATTTCACAAGTTGTAAGTATGAAGTAAGGCATCACTATGTCAAATTAGTATCACCCAGCTAGTGGACTAATGCAAATCCTACGCTACTAGAGGACTATTAGTAATAGTCCTCGAGTAGCGAAAAGCGTGACGCTCTCTTTCGTTTTGTTCCCATATAAGTATTTCTTCAACTTGCATTTGCTAACTTTATTATTGCCTTTTCTGTTCGACTAGTTGGGTGATACTAAAACAATTAGACCCTTCGCCCTCAAGGGCCGAATGGGCCGAATGGGCTATTGACCCGTAGCCCTTGCGGGCTACGGGTCTAATTGTTAAATAGTGTTTTATTCAACTGTGCTTCCCCTTCAGATTTGCCGTTGGTCTCTGCAGCTCTGTGAATGCTTCGTTTGGCTCATTTCTTGAAATTTATGTCAACATGCTTGCCTAAGATTTTAGGCATGTCAGTTAAAATTTAAGACTTCTGGGAGTCTGGCACTGCTTATTTTAAAACTTGTTGGTTTAATTTCAACCATGAAATTTTGTGTACACAGTTATCAGATAAACGATGAGATTTCTGGGAGTCTAGGCAATTTTAAGAGTTGTTGGTTAACGTGTCAGCCCTGGCATTTTTATACACGTCATTCGCATTTGTCGGAAAAGTTTTTTTAATTGGATCCGGGTAAATATGTTGACCTAGGACTCTGTGCATACAGTTTTCACAAACAAATATAACACTCCATGGCTTAAGTTTCAACCATTAGATATAATAGATACGGTAGCCTCTTCACGTTTGCTGGAAAGGATAATTTTCATGGATTTGTGGTAATTACTGTACTTACTTAAAATTTTATCTACACGTTGAGCCTGGTTTTCACTAGCGATGCAAGCACAAGCACAAGCACAAGCATAAGAAGCTCATGCTAAGTGAAAACGAACGTCGACATAAGTATGCATCAAAATCAACCAAGGCATCCGCCATTTTGTTCAAATGCTCAGACAAGGGGAATCTGGAACGAGCGCTTTAATTGGCTAGACGTAGCAAATTTCCTTGTGCTTGTCCTGCGTTTCATTTACACACGACGCAAGGAAAATGCAAGCATAAGCATCCTCGTGCTTTGTGCTTGCCCCAACCCCGTTTTCACGGTGAAGTAGGCGCTCTTATGTCTGCGCTTTGTGCTTGCGTCGCTGGTGCAAAACAGTCTATATCAGTTTTATTGTAGTGAAAAAGAAATTGTTGGCTCGAGTTTCAGCCATGAAAATATATTTTATACCTGGTTCATGTTCGTTGGAAAAAAAATCGTAATTAATAAGGCGAGTTCATTTATATGCTTGCAGTTATGAATTATATTTTAAAATATAGCTGTGTGACACTTCTTAGAATGCTGGCATTTTGAATAAAATTACTGCTCTATCAGCCTACCATAATTATATTAAATTACTGGTTACTTTCGTTCAAAAGGACTTTTTCTTTGGCTTTTGTCAATATGCTTACCTCAGATTTTCCGTATACAGTTATATTATTATTATTCGTTTTTTTCTGAGACTTCTTGGAGTCCAAATGTTGTTTTTTTTTAATTATTATTATTATTATCGTTGAAACAAGTCATTTTTTGATGGTACGTTCTCGTTCGTAAGAAGTCAAGAAATTATTTTTATGGGTCTGTCGCAATATTATTCTTCACTTTATACTTTTAGTAAGACAATATTGTTGTATTTTTATCGTCTTTTTGTTACCAAAAGGATTAGAAAGCGTTAAAACAATTCTCTGTCCCTTTCAATTGTGAACATTGTTCGCAATAAGGCACGGCAATTTTGCATAGTAACCTTTTAGACTGATATTTCTGCCCACTGAGGTAGATATTTTACAGTTCTGAGACATTCGCTGACAAGACAATTTTTCCATCTGCCGTCATTCGCAACGTCAACGATGCAAGCAGACTGCAAAAGGAGCCTCGCGTGGGTCCTCGCGTCCCTTCTTCAATAGGGAAGATATCTGTTTACAACATTACATTTGTTATTCCAATAGAGCGGTTTTGAAATGAGTGTCGTAAAACCAAAACCATGGTAATTACTTTAACCAATCAAAAAGGACGGAAATAATCCAGTAAGCCAATCAAAACTCGAAGTAATTACACGTAGCCGACACAAAAGGCGGGAAAATGTGCACGCGCGAGCCACAATTGGTTTTGGTTTCACTTCTGATTGGTTGAAAAAGTGGCGCGAAAACTTTGAACCAATCACTGAGTGAAGTAGATGCAAAACCAAAGTAATTAGCTAATTACTTTCGACACTCAATTGAAAACCGCTCTATGCCAACCAAAGGAACAAAAGACCCTTTTGTTCCGACAGCCAATGAGGCACATTGGCACATTAATGACAATCGGTGGCGTCAGCGATATCTTCCCTATAGATAGATCTAGCATTACGTTTCACGTAAAATGGAGTGACTTTAGCTTCGCGTGATCCACGGCAACTTGGAATTGGACTATGTTAATCTCGAGTATTTAGTTAACAAAAGACAAAAAGGCGGAGTCTTTTTTACTGAAGAACAAAGAATATTTTTAGACTCCCTATTTGGACTTAGACTTTTTAATCTTTCTTTATTTCGGGTCGCGCCCTGGTTGCGCATGCGTAATATTTCTCTGTCTCGTAGAAACCAGTTTAAGTGGGATTCGAACTTCATCGCGATTGCCTCTGAAGGAAGAGATACCAAGACTACGTGACAGATTAATAGGGAAATATGTATTGAAGAATTGTGTGCGTGACCGGAAATGAGTCGAATAAGTGAATGTCACAAAAACTAACAAGGTTCACCTAAGCTTTGAGTGCCAAATACAGCTATTGCTGGTCGAAGAGCTTGAAAATTTACACAAATGTGATCCTAACAGTCCAGAAACAAAGGCGGAAAAGCTTGTGGTATTAAAATACTTGCTGTAGATACTTCAGCTCAGCTTAATTCGAGTTAATTAAATTGTTGGATAAACTGATTTATGCTAACCCGTGCGGGCCAACCGCGGGAAAGCTAACGCCACAGATGACTACGCTAACATAGTCGGTCTTACAAACTTATCAGAAATAGCCGCTAAAACGGTCCTCGTGTTTCCAGCAACATCGGGGAAAATTGGGTTTTCGCCTGATGCATTTTCTCGTGGGAAAGGTACTTAAATTAACTGCGACGGACGAGGTTGTTTGCGACACTTAATTTAGTTTGCACGTTTCAATTTCCTACTTAGTTGTCAGCATCGCAATAAAGCGATCGTGAAAATATTGCTTAAAATATTGTAAAACTAATGATGCTTCAACCTCTGCCATTAACTTAACCCTTTGTTGAGATTTTTCATGTACTTGCTAGTAGTAATCGCGTTCGTTGAGAGAACTTAAGAGGTTAAAATCACAAGATGAGCCGAGATGCTATGAAGACGATGCAATTATGTAAAGAACGTCGATCGAAAGTATGAGGCTTGTGGAATGTGGCTAAAAATGAAAAGTTTGGAATGAAGAGGTGATGACGTCACGAAAAATCTGGAATCGTTTGAAATTGTCTGAGACGTTATTACTGAAAAATGTCCCTTGCCAATCAGCGTGTTGGGGAAAATTGACCCCATACAAGGAAATACGAGGTGCGCAGTCGTCATTTGCGCATATGACGTATCAAAAACCAAGATGCGCAAGCACATATGACGTAATTCAAGATGGCAGGGGATTAAGTTCACACTATGCACAGGATGCCCAAGATTAGAGGCTGTTAATGAAAGAGTTTCGAAGCAAGCAACCGTGGACAATTTTCCTGTCGGTGCACGTTGGATCAGTGGCTTGATCTGATCGGCGTTATTTCAAGTTGAGAAACTAAATATTTTAAGCAAGAGCCGATACAACGTAGATTTGATTTTTAGTGATGTACTATATTTCGGCTGGCCAAACCAGCCTTCTTCAGGTACAATGAGAGTTTACATTGAATTGCTTCTATGTACATATATAGTAAATGGATGTTGACGTAATACTGGAAAAAATGTGACAAAATATGGCAGTTACAAAGATTTTGAATTCAAATACTAAAGTAGTATAGGAGTTGGGGGTATGAGATCATTTTGTAAAAATGCTCTCATCCCAACCCAACTCCATACTACTTTACATTTGACGGTTACATATTTTTGATCTCGTATTTTCGGTCTCATATTCTTGGAAATCTATATGGTTTATATTTCTGCGAATCTATGCCGTGGCGAGGCAGAATGGATCCAACGCAAAATTTATTTTGGAACTATATGTTATTTAAAATGCGTGACTTTCTTAGAAAAATCACAAAGCATGGCATTCTCGGAAATAAATAAAGGGGGTTCCCCGTGATTTTCAACCAATGAAAAGTTAACCCATAAATTAACCAAAACCGAAAATACAACCAAATGGTTCAAATTTTGGTTTTTTTCTGGTTGGACATTTTGTGTTCAATCCTTTAAAAGAAATGTTATTTTAGTGTGTTAATGTTGTAATGACCGTATGCATGACTTGTCACACCATTATTGTGAATGTACCGCTTGTCATCGAAGCAAGATAATGATACTTTATTAAGCTCATAGCTTCCAAGTTGATGTAAGTTGCTTCTAATCGTTTTCATGGTGTGATGCAGTTGCTTGTTATTAAACAGTACGTTTTTATAATTTTCATGAGTTATGTTCTTTTTGATGATATTCTTTTTAATACCCTTAGCGGTCTTTCCGCCTTTGTCATTGTCTTTCATATATGAATACATTTTCGATCGCAATCCGACGAATTCGGTTATTGGTATACCTGCTGCCTCGTCTTTGAATTTACCGATTACTTTTTGTTTGTCTTGTCGAAATATTGTGAATCTTCGGGATAATCACTGTTATCGAATTTGTCTTTATCATTCCAAAAGTCTTGGTACGCATCACTGGTTTCAATTTCATAGGTCAAGCTGTCTGTGTCTGTGAATAATAATTTCGCTTTGCTACCGTATTTTTGTTTGATGTAGTTATAATGAAAATCATACATTAGTGTCTTGCTAAGATCTAGGATACACATACCCACATATGCCGGCCTGTTTAGGGTTAGTGTTTCTTTGATTTTATGCACTGCCACTAGATTTTTATTGAAGATCTTACTACTAACATATGTTGGTTTGGCAGCCATTTTTGACAGTTTGTTTTTATCAGTTACTAATCTGACATCTACTCGCTTTCTGATATTTTCCATTGTTTTCCCAAATACACTGTTATTCATAAGCTTGAAGAAGTCTTTTTCAAAAGCATTTTTAGCATTGGTTCTCTTCTGTGTGTTGAAATCAATGTATTCTTTCAACCATGGTGACTGATTGAACTTTAGAACTCGATGGATTTTGGTTATTTTCAAACCAAGATCGGTGTACAATTGTAGGTTCCTATAATGAAGAACATACTTTTCTTTGTTGCTTAATGTAGGTATCAGTTTATGAACTAAGCCAGTTGACACTTTGAATTTATTGGCTATTTCTTGGCAATAATTAGAAAGCATATCTTTGTTGACTTTGACCTTTTCGGCTGCTAGCGGATAATCATTATGCAGATCGTGTAATTCTTTGGGATATTCCAAATCAACTTCTAATATCAAACCTTTATTGCTATCTTCTTTATACTTGGCTAGGTCTATCTTATCAATCTGGTTTTTAGCCAACCATTTAAAACCACCAGTTGGAAGGTATTGGCTCATTGCCCAACCATACAGATTGTTAGCATCTAGATACATTATATACTTTGAGGGCGCCTTCTCATCATACGTTTTCATGTATCTATTATTAGCTTTGCCGTATCGATTTGCTATGTATGATGTACCACCACGCATGCCCTTTTCGATGAATTGAAACATATCAATATCAGTCATAAGCTCCAATTTAATGTCAGTCATCTTTAACATAGCATCCCAAGAAAGCCCAGGACTGGTAAAATAATGACAGGGGTCTAGTTTGTAGTATTGCAGACAGGTCTTTCGAAAGTTTTCAAACACATCAGCTAACAGAAGGATGTCAGATTTAAGATATAAGTCATGGTACTCACCCATATTTTTTAGATCAAAAGTGTTCCATACATTTTGAGCATGTTTGTGTTGATCACCTGAGATATGCTCATCATTTAATATACTGTAAAATTCTTCTTTTGGTGGCAGCTTTTCATTGAATTTTTCAAAACTGTCCATAAAGTCATATGGGTATACTCCCTTCTTACTCATCAAATCAAGCTCTTTACCTTTGAATTTTTGAGAAGTATATATTAATGCTTCTTTTGGTAGGTTGCTCACCAGTTTATCAAGACTTGAGCTCATGAATTGAAAACTATCAATAAAGGTCAGATGATTACCAAGCATGAAAGCCATATACTTTTCCATGTTGTTTGGTATGGCATTGATATTCATTTGGCATGTTTCACCTTTCTTGTTTGTGTATGTATGCTTTTTAACTATCTCACCAATTTCTTGCATTATAAAATGACTGTCATACCCACGGAGATTGTGAAACATAACTGGTATTTTCTCAGTCAATCTGAAATTTAGGTTACAATCTTGGTGAGCTGATCCTCTGTATTTACCTGTGATATGGCAATGGTCTCTAACTCTCACATCATTTTCATTGTATTTTTTATTGCAGATATGACATTCATTAGCTTTTTGAAATTCTTTTTCATCATCTTCAGTCATTCTCAATGGTTTATTGAAATATTTTTTCATGATCTTCTTGCAATATTTAACTTCCTCTAGCATAGCTTCCATAAATTTGTAAACAGCTTTTTCACCTCTATAAATTTGTACTGGTTTTGTGTATTTATCATCATAACAACACACAACCTTATATCCATAACCACAGTCTGTGTGTCTCTGATAAGCCTCTGTGTACGATTTATCATCATTAGGTTGGCAACCGGATATCTTTTCTGTTATAGCTTCAAAATCTGCATAAATGACGAATGGTACTGGTAGTTGTTTATGGAAATTATTGAATTTTAGTATGTTATCATCTTTTGTTGGCATTTGGATAGCTTGTGTGCCATTTACTTGTATGCAGTTTTCTTTATGATCAGTTAATACTCTTTCAGAACTGAAACATTGTAAGCAATGCATACAGAAGTGCTTCCTTTCCTTGTGTTTTGTTTGATTGTACATGAATTTGTTGAAATCTTTGATCAACACATAATGCTTGTTTTCATTTTCTGTTATAAGAAGCAGATTCATACAATCTTCATACTTTTCTTTTGACACATAAATGGGATATTTTTGTTTGTTTTCATAACCAAATACATTGATGTTAATTTCATTTTGCTTTTCTATTTTGTTGTACTGTTTGGTAGTCACTGGAAATTCAATTCCTGAATAATTCAAATTTTCAATGAATGCTTTGTCTGATTTTTTGATTCTCTGTGGGTATTTGTCTTGAGGATTAAGATGTCTTATGTGGCACCACCTGAAGCATTCATTATCCTCATTTTTCATGTTGATCAATCCTTTTGCACTGTGTTTGAGTTCATTTGGTAATTTGATGTAAGAAGATCCTTTCATTGGCTCGTATTTTACCACATTGATATAATGATTTTCAACAGATTGAATAGTCCAACCAGATCCCTCTGAAATCCAAACTGCAATCTTGTTTAGTATGACTTGTTTTGACAAAGATAAAGCTACAACCTCGGTCATAAATAGTTGTAACACTTTCTTGAAAAGCACGTAACTCGCATCCAAGCTATTGATAACGCACTCCTCCTCCCTCCCTCCCTTCAATGTTGCGTTTGTCGTTCTAATGTTGCGTTTACTGGAAAGTTCTTGCATTGGAACCCATAAACATCAACATTGAAAGGGGAGGAGGGAAAAATTTCCGTCGGCGTTACAACATTTGTGACTGAGACTGTATTTGTCACTGTTAAGTGTTTTCATGTGTGCGACGTGATGTGACGACCGTGGACAGTGTAATGTGAAATTATTGTTGTAGGGCTGTAAGATATGTGAAGACGGTACCTATTTGTCGCCAAATACACTTTGGGCAATAGTATTAATGGTCTTGGAGGAAACTTAAAAAGATGTACAGAATTATTTGGTGAAAGGCTGGTTTTTGTGTGTTAATACTGTTGTTATCTGTGTTTGCAGAAGCAATTAAATAAAGTCAACATTAGTCAATGATATTTTGAGAGATGATGCGTCTATCAGAAAGGGAAACTGCTATTAAAAAAGTAGATCGGTAGCTGTAAAGGAGTGTTTGAAAAGGTTCGAAGTCAATTTGTACATCCAGCGGAATACAGATAAAGGAGGCGATCAGTTAATGTTATGGCGGAAGACTGCGGTGGTTGCAGTGCGGCAGCAGGAGGGTTAGGGGAAAGGCCTGTGCGACTTCGAACACTGAATTCCCGTCAAGTACGATTTGTGTATTTGATAACTTACAGTCAAGCCGATCTTGAAATTGTTCCTACACGGGAAGAATTTTCAAGAATTGTTTTGGACAGTTTTTCAAACGCTGATCCTTCTAGTCGTATCGAAGTGGTGCAATGGGTGTGTAGCCAAGAAGGACATAGGGATGGTGGCATTCATTATCACATGGCTGTGAAGTTAAGTGCTAGACGTCGTTGGCTAAAAATTCGCAATTTTTTAGAAGAAAGGCATCGTGTAAAAGTAAATTTTAGTGATAAACATTGCAATTATTACTCGGCCTGGCGTTACACAACTAAGGAGGATGCACATTTCATACAGTCTGAAAGTCATCCGGACTTGTCAAACTTCTCGGAACCATGTACGTCTGCAGCTAGTAGAGCTCTATCACGGAAAAGCTCCTCGGAAGGTAATGCCAGTGGTAAAGGAAAAAGTAGAAAGGGCGGAAAAGACTGAGCATTTTTGAAGTGTCACAAATTGTCGTTGAAAAGGGAATTCGCACACGGTTGCAGCTTCTTGCCTACGCAAATAATCAAAAAAGGGAAGGCAAAACAGACCTTGCCGAGTTTATAGCGAATAGGGGAGCAAAGGCGGTTGATGAGGCCCTCAGTGTAGGTTGGGAATTAGAAGAAGCAGAAGGAAAGATGGAGCGCAGCGAAAAGAGTAGAGCGGAGATTTTGTACAGTCAGCTCGGAAAGGAATGCGTTGTAGGTTGTGACCGTCGTTGGTTGCAAATGGCGCGAAATCTTTTGGAGCGAAATAACATAGCCGGGGACGAATTTTCAGAGGCTATCAGAAATCTTCTTGACAAGGGAAGAGGGAAATACCGCAACTTGTATTTGAAAGGCCCGTCTAATTGTGGAAAAACTTTTCTTTTAAATCCTCTTACAAGCATTTACAACACATTTTGCAACCCGGCCAGCACAACCTTCGCATGGGTAGGTGCAGAAGAGGCGGAAGTTTTATTTCTAAATGATTTCAGATGGTCCGCCAACATCATCCCATGGCATGATTTGCTATTGCTATTGGAAGGCCATGAGGTTCACCTGCCAGCACCCAAGACCCATTACAGATGTGATTTTTCCTTGAAAGGGGATACGCCCATCTTTTGTACCGCCAAGGAGGAAATTTCCTTTGTCCGTGCTGGTGTGCTGGATGAAAGAGAGACTGAAATGATGCGTGTTCG
Organism: Montipora capricornis; assembly: GCF_036669925.1. Taxonomy (NCBI): domain Eukaryota; kingdom Metazoa; phylum Cnidaria; class Anthozoa; order Scleractinia; family Acroporidae; genus Montipora; species Montipora capricornis. The sequence continues at coordinate 5,643 of NW_027179923.1, read as the reverse complement.
TTGGCGAGTGTTTGCATTCAGCTCACAGATTACTGAGGCAGAACAACTGCAAGTTCCACCTTGTCCACGCTGTTTTGCTGAACTTGTCTATCCCCAGGCCTAAACTCTGCCTCTTGTTAATTTAATTATGGTTACATGTGAGTGTGTACCGATCACGGATCACCATCCTTTTTCTTCATTTTAGCGTTGTATTTGGTAAAAACTAGGACGTTTAATCGTACTAAACTATTGTAGTAGTTACTATGTGTAACCAGAAATAATAGAAATCACAACAGCGCCTTCCTTAGACTTATTTGCTACGGTACACCATGGTGATCCGTCATTGCTAAATAATTTTAGTAGACTGTAATTAATTTACCGACAACGGATCACCATGGTGTACCGTAGAAATTTTGAGGACAAAAAACTGCTAATTGCTTGAAAATCTCACTATAGTTAAGTTGTGTTCTAGTGCTTATTGTCAAGTACAAAAAAAGGCAGATAAGACAGATTTAAAGTACTTTTGCAAGAAATGATCATGGTGTACCGTGATCACAAGGGTGATGTTGATTGTTTACACAAGCAATTTATACACGTCAATGGATTCCAGTCCTTTATCTAAGAAAAAGTACCGGTAAATATCAACTTTCTTTTGAAGAGCTATGCTTTAAATACATTATACAAAGTAAAACAAAGAGACAATTGATTGTTTAGTAAAAAGTAGAGATACATCGTTGAAATTAGTAGTTGCAACGTTATTTAACGCGGAAAATGACAACAGCAACAAGCTTTTTTACATTTCCCACCGGTGTAACACTGTACTTACACACGCACACACACAAAAAAAACATTACAGTTGTCCGCTATAGAGCTTTAAAATGAGTATTAACTAATACTTGATACGGCCACCCCTCTTTCTGATGACACTGGTCATTCTTTTTGGTATAGAGTCTATCAACCTATTTACAGTTACTATCGGCAGGGTGAAAAACGTATCTATTACACGAGCTTTAAACTCTTCAAACGTTTCACGTCTTATTTTGCGATCCCTTGCTTGTTTTCGAAGGTGCCTATTAACAATAGCAAAAACGTTTTCGATAACATGTAAGTCTGCGCTTCGTGGTGGAAGTTTGATGACGGTGCTATTTACACGCTCAATTGCCGCTTTTGCTAATGCAGAATTTTGACAAGGATCTCCACCCTGCATCCATAGGCGACTGACACCTTTTCCAGCCAACTCAAACAATCGATCAAAGTGTTCAGCAACGAATGTGGCGAAGTAGCTACCTGTCATGTGTTCATAAGGCTCACAGCAAATTACTCCCTTGTCATAGGATATAGCGACTATAAGCCTTAAGACTTTGCCCCCAGTTCCCTCCTTTCGACCCTTCGTAATGCATCCATGAGCAAGGCCCTCGCTTTTTTTTCTCCATACTCGTCCTTGAGGTGCGATAGCTTGATCAAAAGGATTCCTCTTATATGCGATGGATGTTCCGTCCAAGTAGAACGCAATTTCTTTTTTCCAAACATCCGCACTGAAGTTTCTCTGCATGAGTTTAGCAAAAGCCACTCTTTTCTTATGATCATCTTCGGTCATAAGTCCTTTCTTCCTTGTCTGCAAATAAAAATACCCTGCTGAATTTAGGTAACGTGTAACTGTCCTCGTTGAAACATCACTTTCTTTAATTCCGGCCTCCTCCATTAATCTTTTACAGGTGAAAGTCCCGTCTCTTTTTCGTAGGACCCTGAGACAGCGAATCAGGTGCCTTCTTTGTCGTTCACTTAGCTTGAACTTACGGCCTCTTTTCGAGGAACTTCGTAAAGGCGAGGGAGCGCTTCTATTTGCTTTGGAAATTCTTACAACACTTGCTGTTGAAATACCACATAAATCAGCAACTTTACGAACAGCAAGTCGTTTAACCCGGCTTAAGTAAAAAGCTCTTGCCCGTGTCACATTATCGATACAGTGTTTAAAGGCCATTACACTAGTGCAGCGCTTTTCTCTCGTAATTCTGTAGAATATTATTCCTTCTTAGCAACAAACCAACTCTTTATAGCAATTTATAAGTAAAGAAACGTGCTTAAACTTCGTTTCATTGCGAAAGTCCCACAAAACAACCGTTACAGAACACATTAGTAATGGCGCATTTTCTTATCTGAAAAGCGTCATTCAACACTCAGACAACCTCGGTCATAAATAGTTGTAACACTTTCTTGAAAAGCACGTAACTCGCATCCAAGCTATTGATAACGCACTCCTCCTCCCTCCCTCCCTTCAATGTTGCGTTTGTCGTTCTAATGTTGCGTTTACTGGAAAGTTCTTGCATTGGAACCCATAAACATCAACATTGAAAGGGGAGGAGGGAAAAATTTCCGTCGGCGTTACAACATTTGTGACTGAGACTGTATTTGTCACTGTTAAGTGTTTTCATGTGTGCGACGTGATGTGACGACCGTGGACAGTGTAATGTGAAATTATTGTTGTAGGGCTGTAAGATATGTGAAGACGGTACCTATTTGTCGCCAAATACACTTTGGGCAATAGTATTAATGGTCTTGGAGGAAACTTAAAAAGATGTACAGAATTATTTGGTGAAAGGCTGGTTTTTGTGTGTTAATACTGTTGTTATCTGTGTTTGCAGAAGCAATTAAATAAAGTCAACATTAGTCAATGATATTTTGAGAGATGATGCGTCTATCAGAAAGGGAAACTGCTATTAAAAAAGTAGATCGGTAGCTGTAAAGGAGTGTTTGAAAAGGTTCGAAGTCAATTTGTACATCCAGCGGAATACAGATAAAGGAGGCGATCAGTTAATGTTATGGCGGAAGACTGCGGTGGTTGCAGTGCGGCAGCAGGAGGGTTAGGGAAAGGCCTGTGCGACTTCGAACACTGAATTCCCGTCAAGTACGATTTGTGTATTTGATAACTTACAGTCAAGCCGATCTTGAAATTGTTCCTACACGGGAAGAATTTTCAAGAATTGTTTTGGACAGTTTTTCAAACGCTGATCCTTCTAGTCGTATCGAAGTGGTGCAATGGGTGTGTAGCCAAGAAGGACATAGGGATGGTGGCATTCATTATCACATGGCTGTGAAGTTAAGTGCTAGACGTCGTTGGCTAAAAATTCGCAATTTTTTAGAAGAAAGGCATCGTGTAAAAGTAAATTTTAGTGATAAACATTGCAATTATTACTCGGCTGGCGTTACACAACTAAGGAGGATGCACATTTCATACAGTCTGAAAGTCATCCGGACTTGTCAAACTTCTCGGAACCATGTACGTCTGCAGCTAGTAGAGCTCTATCACGGAAAAGCTCCTCGGAAGGTAATGCCAGTGGTAAAGGAAAAAGTAGAAAAGGGCGGAAAAGACTGAGCATTTTTGAAGTGTCACAAATTGTCGTTGAAAAGGGAATTCGCACACGGTTGCAGCTTCTTGCCTACGCAAATAATCAAAAAAGGGAAGGCAAAACAGACCTTGCCGAGTTTATAGCGAATAGGGGAGCAAAGGCGGTTGATGAGGCCCTCAGTGTAGGTTGGGAATTAGAAGAAGCAGAAGGAAAGATGGAGCGCAGCGAAAAGAGTAGAGCGGAGATTTTGTACAGTCAGCTCGGAAAGGAATGCGTTGTAGGTTGTGACCGTCGTTGGTTGCAAATGGCGCGAAATCTTTTGGAGCGAAATAACATAGCCGGGGACGAATTTTCAGAGGCTATCAGAAATCTTCTTGACAAGGGAAGAGGGAAATACCGCAACTTGTATTTGAAAGGCCGTTCGAATTGTGGAAAAACTTTTCTTTTAAATCCTCTTACAAGCATTTACAACACATTTTGCAACCCGGCCAGCACAACCTTCGCATGGGTAGGTGCAGAAGAGGCGGAAGTTTTATTTCTAAATGATTTCAGATGGTCCGCCAACATCATCCCATGGCATGATTTGCTATTGCTATTGGAAGGCCATGAGGTTCACCTGCCAGCACCCAAGACCCATTACAGATGTGATTTTTCCTTGAAAGGGGATACGCCCATCTTTTGTACCGCCAAGGAGGAAATTCCTTTGTCCGTGCTGGTGTGCTGGATGAAAGAGAGACTGAAATGATGCGTGTTCGTTGGCGAGTGTTTGCATTCAGCTCACAGATTACTGAGGCAGAACAACTGCAAGTTCCACCTTGTCCACGCTGTTTGCTGAACTTGTCTATCCCCAGGCCTAAACTCTGCCTCTTGTTAATTTAATTATGGTTACATGTGAGTGTGTACCGATCACGGATCACCATCCTTTTTCTTCATTTTAGCGTTGTATTTGGTAAAAACTAGGACGTTTAATCGTACTAAACTATTGTAGTAGTTACTATGTGTAACCAGAAATAATAGAAATCACAACAGCGCCTTCCTTAGACTTATTTGCTACGGTACACCATGGTGATCCGTCATTGCTAAATAATTTTAGTAGACTGTAATTAATTTACCGACAACGGATCACCATGGTGTACCGTAGAAATTTTGAGGACAAAAAACTGCTAATTGCTTGAAAATCTCACTATAGTTAAGTTGTGTTCTAGTGCTTATTGTCAAGTACAAAAAAAGGCAGATAAGACAGATTTAAAGTACTTTTGCAAGAAATGATCATGGTGTACCGTGATCACAAGGGTGATGTTGATTGTTTACACAAGCAATTTATACACGTCAATGGATCCAGTCCTTTATCTAAGAAAAAGTACCGGTAAATATCAACTTTCTTTTGAAGAGCTATGCTTTAAATACATTATACAAAGTAAAACAAAGAGACAATTGATTGTTTAGTAAAAAGTAGAGATACATCGTTGAAATTAGTAGTTGCAACGTTATTTAACGCGGAAAATGACAACAGCAACAAGCTTTTTAACATTTCCAACAGGTGTAACACTGTACTTACACACGCACACACACAAAAAAAAAAACATTACAGTTGTCCGCTATAGAGCTTTAAAATGAGTATTAACTAATACTTGATACGGCCACCCCTCTTTCTGATGACACTGGTCATTCTTTTTGGTATAGAGTCTATCAACCTATTTACAGTTACTATCGGCAGGGTGAAAAAACGTATCTATTACACGAGCTTTAAACTCTTCAAACGTTTCACGTCTTATTTTGCGATCCCTTGCTTGTTTTCGAAGGTGCCTATTAACAATAGCAAAAACGTTTTCGATAACATGTAAGTCTGCGCTCGTGTGGAAGTTTGATGACGGTGCTATTTACACGCTCAATTGCCGCTTTTGCTAATGCAGAATTTTGACAAGGATCTCCACTCTGCATCCATAGGCGACCGACACCTTTTCCAGCCAACTCAAACAATCGATCAAAGTGTTCAGCAACGAATGTGGCGAAGTAGCTACCTGTCATGTGTTCATAAGGCTCACGGCAAATTACTCCTTGTCATAGGATATAGCGACTATAAGCCTTAAGACTTTCCCAGTTCCCTCCTTTCGACCTTCGTAATGCATCCATGAGCAAGGCCCTCGCTTTTTTTCTCCATACTCGTCTTGAGGTGCGATAGCTTGATCAAAAGGATTCCTCTTATATGCGATGGATGTTCCGTCCAAGTAGAACGCAATTTCTTTTTCCAAACATCCGCACTGAAGTTTCTCTGCATGAGTTAGCAAAAGACACTTTTCTTATGATCATCTTCGGT
>NW_027179922.1:20000-58501 GCF_036669925.1 Montipora capricornis | reverse complement strand
GGATTGAAAGCTAAACTATCATAGATGTTGCGCTATGCAAAAAACCGCATGAAAAAAGACTTTAGAGAAATAACATTTTTCGCAAAAGTGTCGAAAATGGCCATTTTTCGCAAGTAGCAAGGGGGTACCAAAGGAAAATTTTCAAAAATGGCCTATTTTTGGTCGAACTTCGGAAGGCTAAAAATAGAAAATACAAGTCGCCTGATGGCCTAATTAGTATGGATTGAAAGCTAAACTATCCTAGATTTGTGCTATGCAAAAAACCGCATGAAAAAAGACCTATTAGAGGAGAAATAACATTTTTCGCAAAAGTGTCGAAAATGGCCAGCCATTTTTGGCAAAGTAGCAAAGGGGGGACCAAAGGAAATTTTTCAAAAATGGCCGATTTTTTGGTCGAACTTCGGAAGGCTAAAAAAATAGGAAATACAAGTCGCCTGATGGCCTAATTAGTATGGATTGAAAGCTAAACTATCCTAGATTTGTGCTATGCAAAAAACCGCATGAAAAAGACTATTAGAGGAGAAATAACATTTTTCGCAAAATTATCGAAAATGGCCATTTTTGGCAAAGTAGCAAAGGGGGGACCAAATTAAATTTTCAAAAATGGCCGATTTTTTGGTCGAACTTCGGAAGGCTAAAAAAATAGGAAATACAAGTCGCCTGATGGCCTAATTAGTATGGATTGAAAGCTAAACTATCCTAGATTTGTGCTATGCAAAAAACCGCATGAAAAAAGACCTATTAGAGGAGAAATAACATTTTTCGCAAAAGTGTCGAAAATGGCCATTTTTGGCAAAGTAGCAAAGGGGGGACCAAAGGAAATTTTTCAAAAAGGGCCGATTTTTTGGTCGAACTTCGGAAGGCTAAAAAAAATAGGAAATACAAGGCGCCTGATGGCCTAATTAGTATGGATTGAAAGCTAAACTATCCTAGATTTGTGCTATGCAAAAAACCGCATGAAAAAAGACCTATTAGAAAAGAAAGAACATTTTTCGCAAAAGTGTCGAAAATGGCCATTTTTGGCAAAGTAGCAAAGGGGGGACCAACGGAAAATTTTCAAAAATGGCCGATTTTTTGGTCGAACTTCGGAAGGCTAAAAAATAGAAAATACAAGTCGCCTGATGGCCTAATTAGTATGGATTGAAAGCTAAACTATCCTAGATTTGTGCTATGCAAAAAACCGCATGAAAAAGAACTATTAGAGGAGAAATAACATGTTTCGCAAAGTTTCGAAAATGGCCAATTTTTGGCAAAGTAGCAAAGGGGGGACCAAAGGAAATTTTCAAAAATGGCCGATTTTTTGGTCGAACTTCGGAAGGCTAAAAAAATAGGAAATACAAGTCGCCTGATGGCCTAATTAGTATGGATTGAAAGCTAAACTATCCTAGATTTGTGCTATGCAAAAAACCGCATGAAAAAAGACCTATTAGAGGAGAAATAACCTTTTTCGCAAAAGTGTCGAAAATGGCCATTTTTGGCAAAGTAGCAAAGGGGGGACCAAAGGAAAATTTTCAAAAATGGCCGATTTTTTGGTCGAACTTCGGAAGGCTAAAAAAATAGGAAATACAAGTCGCCTGATGGCCTAATTAGTATGGATTGAAAGCTAAACTATCCTAGATTTGTGCTATGCAAAAAACCGCATGAAAAAAGACCTATTAGAGGAGAAATAACATTTTTCGCAAAAGTGTCGAAAATGGCCATATTTGGCAAAGTAGCAAAGGGGGGACCAAAGGAAAATTTTCAAAAATGGCCGATTTTTTGGTCGAACTTCGAAGGCTAAAAAAATAGGAAATACAAGTCGCCTGATGGCCTAATTAGTATGGATTGAAAGCTAAACTATCCTAGATTTGTGCTATGCAAAAAAACCGCATGAAAAAAGACCTATTAGAGGAGAAATAACATTTTTCGCAAAAGTGTCGAAAATGGCCATTTTTGGCAAAGTAGCAAAGGGGGGACCAAAGGAAATTTTTCAAAAATGGCCGATTTTTTGGTCGAACTTCGGAAGGCTAAAAAAATAGGAAATACAAGTCGCCTGATGGCCTAATTAGTATGGATTGAAAGCTAAACTATCCTAGATTTGTGCTATGCAAAAAACCGCATGAAAAAGACCTATTAGAGGAGAAATAACATTTTTCGCAAAAGTGTCGAAAGTGGCCATTTTTGGCAAAGTAGCAAAGGGGGGACCAAAGAAAATTTTCAAAAATGGCCGATTTTTTGGTCGAACTTCGGAAGGCTAAAAAAATAGGAAATACAAGTCGCCTGATGGCCTAATTAGTATGGATTGAAAGCTAAACTATCCTAGATTTGTGCTATGCAAAAAAACCGCATGAAAAAAGACCTATTAGAGGAGAAATAACATTTTTCGCAAAAGTGTCGAAAATGGCCATTTTTGGCAAAGTAGCAAAGGGGGGACCAAAGGAAATTTTTCAAAAATGGCCGATTTTTTGGTCGAACTTCGGAAGGCTAAAAAAATAGGAAATACAAGTCGCCTGATGGCCTAATTAGTATGGATTGAAAGCTAAACTATCCTAGATTTGTGCTATGCAAAAAACCGCATGAAAAAAGACCTATTAGAGGAGAAATAACATTTCTCGCAAAAGCGTCGAAAATGGCCATTTTGGCAAAGTAGCAAAGGGGGGACCAAAGGAAAATGTTCAAAAATGGCCGATTTTTTGGTCGAACTTCGGAAGGCTAAAAAAATAGGAATTACAAGTCGCCTGATGGCCTAATTAGTATGGATTGAAAGCTAAACTATCCTAGATTTGTGCTATGCAAAAAACCGCATGAAAAAAGACCTATTAGAGGAGAAATAACATTTTTCGCAAAAGTATCAAAATCGGCCATTTTTGGCAAAGTAGCAAAGGGGGGACCAAAGGAAATTTTTCAAAAATGGCCGATTTTTTGGTCGAACTTCGGAAGGCTAAAAAAATAGGAAATACAAGTCGCCTGATGGCCTAATTAGTATGGATTGAAAGCTAAACTATCCTAGATTTGTGCTATGCAAAAAACCGCATGAAAAAAGACCTATTAGAGGAGAAATAACATTTTTTCGCAAAAGTATGAAAATCGGCCATTTTTGGCAAAGTAGCAAAGGGGGGACCAAAGGAAAATTTTCAAAAATGGCCGATTTTTTGGTCGAACTTCGGAAGGCTAAAAAAATAGGAAATACAAGTCGCCTGATGGCCTAATTAGTATGGATTGAAAGCTAAAATATCCTAGATTTGGCTATGCAAAAACCGCATGAAAAAAGACCTATTAGAGGAGAAATAACATTTTTCGCAAAAGTATCAAAATCGGCCATTTTTGGCAAAGTAGCAAAGGGGGGACCAAAGGAAATTTTTCAAAAATGGCCGATTTTTTGGTCGAACTTCGGAAGGCTAAAAAAATAGGAAATACAAGTCGCCTGATGGCCTAATTAGTATGGATTGAAAGCTAAACTATCCTAGATTTGTGCTATGCAAAAAACCGCATGAAAAAAGACCTATTAGAGGAGAAATAACATTTTTCGCAAAAGTATCGAAAATGGCCATTTTTGGCAAAGTAGCAAAGGGGGGACCAAAGGAAAGTTTTCAAAAATGGCCGATTTTTTGGTCGAACTTCGGAAGGCTAAAAAAATAGGAAATACAAGTCGCCTGATGGCCTAATTAGTATGGATTGAAAGCTAAACTATCCTAGATTTGTGCTATGCAAAAAACCGCATGAAAAAAGACCTATTAAAGGAGAAATAACATTTTTCGCAAAAGTATCAAAATCGGCCATTTTTGGCAAAGTAGCAAAGGGGGGACCAAAAGAAATTTTTCAAAAATGGCCGATTTTTTGTCGAACTTCGGAAGGCTAAAAAAATAGGAAATACAAGTCGCCTGATGGCCTAATTAGTATGGATTGAAAGCTAAACTATCCTAGATTTGTGCTATGCAAAAAACCGCATGAAAAAAGACCTATTAGAAGAGAAATAACATTTTTCGCAAAAGTATCAAAATCGGCCATTTTTGGCAAGTAGCAAAGGGGGGACCAAAGGAAAATTTTCAAAAATGGCCGATTTTTTGGTCGAACTTCGGAAGGCTAAAAAAATAGGAAATACAAGTCGCCTGATGGCCTAATTAGTATGGATTGAAAGCTAAACTATCCTAGATTTGTGCTATGCAAAAAAACCGCATGAAAAAAGACCTATTAGAAGAGAAATAACATTTTTCGCAAAAGTGTCAAAATCGGCCATTTTTGGCAAGTAGCAAAGGGGGGACCAAAGGAAAATTTTCAAAAATGGCCGATTTTTGATCGAACTCGGAAGGCTTAAAAAATAGGAAATACAAGTCGCCTGATGGCCTAATTAGTATGGATTGAAAGCTAAACTATCCTAGATTTGTGCTATGCAAAAAACCGCATGAAAAAAGACCTATTAGAGGAGAAATGACATTTTTCGCAAAAGTATGAAAATCGGCCATTTTTGGCAAAGTAGCAAAGGGGGGACCAAAGGAAAATTTTCAAAAATGGCCGATTTTTTGGTCGAACTTCGGAAGGCTAAAAAATAGGAAATACAAGTCGCCTGATGGCCTAATTAGTATGGATTGAAAGCTAAACTATCCTAGATTTGTGCTATGCAAAAAACCGCATGAAAAAAGACCTATTAGAGGAGAAATAACGTTTTTCGCAAAAGTGTCAAAATCGGCCATTTTTGGCAAAGTAGCAAAGGGGGGACCAAAGGAAAATTTTCAAAAATGGCCGATTTTTTGATCGAACTTCGGAAGGCTAAAGAAAATAGGAAATACAAGTCGCCTGATGGCCTAATTAGTATGGATTGAAAGCTAAACTATCCTAGATTTGTGCTATGCAAAAAACCGCATGAAAAAAGACCGATTAGAAGAGAAATAACATTTTTCGCAAAAGTATCAAAATCGGCCATTTTTGGCAAAGTAGCAAAGGGGGGACCAAAGGAAAATTTTCAAAAATGGCCGATTTTTGATCGAACTTCGGAAGGCTAAAAAAATAGGAAATACAAGTCGCCTGATGGCCTAATTAGTATGGATTGAAAGCTAAACTATCCTAGATTTGTGCTATGCAAAAAACCGCATGAAAAAAGACCTATTAGAAGAGAAATAACATTTTTCGCAAAAGTATCGAAAATCGGCCATTTTTGGCAAAGTAGCAAAGGGGGGACCAAAGGAAGTTTTTGAAAAGTGGCCGATTTTTTGATCTAACCTCGGAAGGCTAAAAAAATAGGAAATACAAGTCGCCTGATGGCCTAATTAGTATGGATTGAAAGCTAAACTATCCTAGATTTGTGCTATGCAAAAAACCGCATGAAAAAAGACCTATTAGAAGAGAAATAACATTTTTCGCAAAAGTGTCAAATTCGGCCATTTTTGGCAAAGTAGCAAAGGGGGGACCAAAGGAAAATTTTCAAAAATGGAACGTAATTTCGTCGAACTTCGGAAGGCTAAAAAAATAGGAAATACAAGTCGCCTGATGGCCTAATTAGTATGGATTGAAAGCTAAACTATCCTAGATTTGTGCTATGCAAAAAACCGCATGAAAAAAGACCCATTAGAGAAGAAATAACATTTTCCGCAAAAGTGTCAAAATCGGCCATTTTTGGCAAAGTAGCAAAGGGGGGACCAAAGGAAAATTTTCAAAAATGGCCGATTTTTTGGTCGAACTTCGGAAGGCTAAAAAAATAGGAAATACAAGTCGCCTGATGGCCTAATTAGTATGGATTGAAAGCTAAACTATCCTAGATTGGTGCTATGAAAGAAACCGAATGAAAAAAGACGGGTTAGAGGAGAAATAACATTTTCGCAAAAGTATCAAAATCGGCCATTTTTTGCAAAGTAGCAAAGGGGGGACCAAAGGAAAATTTTCAAACCTGGCCGATTTTCTGCCCGAACTTCGGAAGGCTAAAAAAATATGAAATACAAGTCGCCTGATGGCCTAATTAGTATGGATTGAAAGCTAACTCCTCCTAGATTTGTGCTATGCAAAAAACCGCATGAAAAAAGACCGATTAGAGGAGAAATAACATTTTTCGCAAAAGTATCAAAATCGGCAATTTTTGGCAAAGTAGCAAAGGGGGGACCAAAGGAAAATTTTCAAAAATGGCCGATTTTTTGGTCGAACTTCGGAAGGCTAAAAAAATAGGAAATACAAATCGCCTTATGGCCTAATTAGTATGGATTGAAAGCTAAACTATCCTAGATTTGTGCTATGCAAAAAACCGCATGAAAAAAGACCTATTAGAGGAGAAATACCATTTTTCGCAAAAGTATCAAAATCGGCCATTTTTGGCAAAGTAGCAAAGGGGGGACCAAAGGAAAATTTTCAAAAATGGCCGATTTTTTTAACGAACTTCGGAAGGCTAAAAAAATAGGAAATACAAGTCGCCTGATGGCCTAATTACTATGGATTGAAAGCTAAACTATCCTAGATTTGTGCTATGCAAAAAACCGCATGAAAAAAGACCTATTAGAGGAGAAATGACATTTTTCGGAAAAGTATCAAAATCGGCCATTTTTGGCAAAGTAGCAAAGGGGAGACCAAAGGATAATTTTCAAAAATGGCCGATTTTTTGGTCGAACTTCGGAAGGCTAAAAAAATAGGAAATACAAGTCGCCTGATGGCCTAATTAGTATGGATTGAGAGCTAAACTATCCTAGATTTGTGCTATGCAAAAAACCGCAAAGTGAAAAAAGCCCTATTAGAAGCGAAATGACATTTTTCGCAAAAGTATCCCCAAAATCGGCCATTTGTGGCGAAGTAGCGACGGGGGGACCAAAGGAAAATTTTCAAAAATGGCCGATTTTTTGGCTCCACTTCGGAAGGCTAAAAAAATAGGAAATACAAGTCGCCTGATGGCCTAATTAGTATGGATTGAAAGCTACACTATCCTAGATTTGTGCTATGCAAAAAACCGCATGAAAAAAGACCTATTAGAGGAGAAATTACATTTTTCGCAAAAGTATCAAAATCGGCCATTTTTGGCAAAGTAGCAAAGGGGGGACCAAAGGAAAATTTTCAAAAATGGCCGATTTTTTGGTCGAAATTCGGAAGGCTAAAAAAATAGGAAATACAAGTCGCCTGATAGCCTAATTAGTATGGATTGAAAGCTAAACTATCCTAGATTTGTGCTATGCAAAAAACCGCATGAAAAAAGACCTATTAGAGGAGAAATGACATTTTTCGCAAAAGTATCAAAATCGGCCATTTTTGGCAAAGTAGCAAAGGGGGGACCAAAGGAAAATTTTCAAAAATGGCCGATTTTTTGGTCGAACTTCGGAAGGCTAAAAAAAACTGGAAATACAAGTCGCCTGATGGCCTAATTAGTATGGATTGAAAGCTAAACTATCCTAGATTTGTGCTATGCAAAAAGCCGCATGAAAAAAGACCGATTAGAGGAGAAATAACATTTTTCGCACAAGTATCAAAATCGGCCATTTTTCGCAAAGTAGCAAGGGGGGGACCAAAGGAAAATTTTCAAAAATGGCCGATTTTTTGGTCGAACTTCGGAAGGCTAAAAAAATAGGAAATACAAGTCGCCTGATGGCCTAATTAGTATGGATTGAAAGCTAAACTATCCTAGATTTGTGCTATGCAAAAAACCGCATGAAAAAAGACCTATTAGAGGATAAATGACATTTTTCGCAAAAGTATCGAAAATGGACATTTTTGGCAAAGTAGCAAAGGGGGGACCAAGGGAAAATTTTCAAAAATGGCCGATTTTTTGGTCGAACTTCGGAAGGCTAAAAAAATAGGAAATACAAGTCGCCTGATAGCCTAATTAGTATGGATTGAAAGCTAAACTATCCTAGATTTGTGCTATGCAAAAAACCGCATAAAAAAAGACCTATTAGAGGAGAAATGACATTTTTCGCAAAAGTATCGAAAATCGGCCATTTTTGGCAAAGTAGCAAAGGGGGGACCAAAGGAAAATTTTCAAAAATGGCCGATTTTTTGGTCGAACTTCGGAAGGCTAAAAAAATAGGAAATACAAGTCGCCTGATAGCCTAATTAGTATGGATTGAAAGCTAAACTATCCTAGATTTGTGCTATGCAAAAAACCGCATGAAAAAAGACCTATTAGAGGAGAAAGGACATTTTTCGCAAAAGTATCAAAATCGGCCATTTTTGGCAAAGTAGCAAAGGGGGGACCAAAGGAAAATTTTCAAAAATGGCCGATTTTTTGGTCGAACTTCGGAAGGCTAAAAAAATAGGAAATACAAGTCGCCTGATGGCCTAATTAGTATGGATTGAAAGCTAAACTATCCTAGATTTGTGCTATGCAAAAAACCGCATGAAAAAAGACCTATTAGAGGAGAAAAGACATTTTTCGCAAAAGTATCAAAATCGGCCATTTTTGGCAAAGTAGCAAAGGGGGGACCAAAGGAAAATTTTCAAAAATGGGCGAGAGTTTGGGCGAACTTGGGAAGGCTAAAAAAATAGGAAATACAAGTTGCCTGATGGCCTAATTAGTATGGATTGAAAGCTAAACTATCCTAGATTTGCGCTATGCAAAAAACCGCATGAAAAAAGACCGGTTAGAGGAGAAATAACATTTTTCGCAAAAGTATCAAAATCGGCCATTTTTGGCAAAGTAGCAAAGGGGGGACCAAAGGAAAATTTTCAAAAATTGATGATTTTTTAGTCGAACTTCGGAAGGCTAAAAAAATAGGAAATACAAGTCGCCTGATGGCTAATTAGTATGGATTGAAAGCTAAACTATCCTAGATTTGTGCTATGCAAAAAACCGCATGAAAAAAGACCTCATTAGAGGAGAAATGACATTTTTCGCCAAAAGTATCAAAATCGGCCATTTTTTGGCAAAGTAGCAAAGGGGGGACCAAAGGAAAATTTTCAAAAATGGCCGATTTTTTAGTTCGAACTTCGGAAGGCTAAAAAAATAGGCAATACAAGTCGACTGCTGGCCTAATTAGTATGGATTGAAAGCTAACCTATCCTAGATTTGTGCTATGCAAAAAACCGCATGAAAAAAGACCTATTAGAGGAGAAATGACATTTTTCGCAAAAGTATCAAAATCGGCCATTTTTGGCAAAGTAGCAAAGGGGGGACCAAAGGAAAATTTTCAAAAATGGCCGATTTTTTGTTCGAACTTCGGAAGGCTAAAAAAATAGGAAATACAAGTCGCCTGATGGCCTAATTAGTATGGATTGAAAGCTAAACTATCCTAGATTTGTGCTATGCAAAAAACCGCATGAAAAAAGACCTATTAGAGGAGAAAAGACATTTTTCGCAAAAGTATCAAAATCGGCCATTTTTGGCAAAGTAGCAAAGGGGGGACCAAAGGAAAATTTTCAAAAATGGCCGATTTTTTGGTCGAACTTCGGAAGGCTAAAAAAATAGGAAATACAAGTCGCCTGATGGCCTAATTAGTATGGATTGAAAGCTAAACTATCCTAGATTTGTGCTATGCAAAAAAACCGCATGAAAAAAGACCTATTAGAGGAGAAATGACATTTTTCGCAAAAGTATCAAAATCGGCCATTTTTGGCAAAGTAGCAAAGGGGGGACCAAAGGAAAATTTTCAAAAATGGCCGATTTTTTGGTCGAACTTCGGAAGGCTAAAAAAATAGGAAATACAAGTCGCCTGATGGCCTAATTAGTATGGATTGAAAGCTAAACTATCCTAGATTTGGGCTATGCAAAAAACCGCATGAAAAAAGACCTATTAGAGGAGAAATGACATTTTTCGCAAAAGTATCAAAATCGGCCATTTTTGGCAAAGTAGCAAAGGGGGGACCAAAGGAAAATTTTCAAAAATGGCCGATTTTTTGGTCGAACTTCGGAAGGCTAAAAAATAGGAAATACAAGTCGCCTGATGGCCTAATTAGTATGGATTGAAAGCTAAACTATCCTAGATTTGTGCTATGCAAAAAACCGCATGAAAAAAGACCTATTAGAGGAGAAATGACATTTTTCGCAAAAGTATCAAAATCGGCCATTTTTGGCAAAGTAGCAAAGGGGGGACCAAAGGAAAATTTTCAAAAATGGCCGATTTTTTGGTCGAACTTCGGAAGGCTAAAAAAATAGGAAATACAAGTCGCCTGATGGCCTAATTAGTATGGATTGAAAGCTAAACTATCCTAGATTTGTGCTATGCAAAAAACCGCATGAAAAAAGACCTATTAGAGGAGAAATGACATTTTTCGCAAAAGTATCAAAATCGGCCATTTTTGGCAAAGTAGCAAAGGGGGGACCAAAGGAAAATTTTCAAAAATAAGCGATTTTTTGGTCGAACTTCGGAAGGCTAAAAAAATAGGAAATACAAGTCGCCTGATGGCCTAATTAGTATGGATTGAAAGCTAAACTATCCTAGATTTGTGCTATGCAAAAAAACCGCATGAAAAAAGACCTATTAGAGGAGAAATGACATTTTTCGCAAAAGTATCAAAATCGGCCATTTTTGGCAAAGTAGCAAAGGGGGGACCAAAGGAAAATTTTCAAAAATGGCCGATTTTTTGGTCGAACTTCGGAAGGCTAAAAAAATAGGAAATACAAGTCGCCTGATGGCCTAATTAGTATGGATTGAAAGCTAAACTATCCTAGATTTGTGCTATGCAAAAAACCGCATGAAAAAAGACCTATTAGAGGAGAAATGACATTTTTCGCAAAAGTATCAAAATCGGCCATTTTTGGCAAAGTAGCAAAGGGGGGACCAAAGGAAAATTTTCAAAAATGGCCGATTTTTTGCTCGAACTTCGGAAGGCTAAAAAAATAGGAAATACAAGTCGCCTGATGGCCTAATTAGTATGGATTGAAAGCTAAACTATCCTAGATTTGTGCTATGCAAAAAACCGCATGAAAAAAGACCTATTAGAGGAGAAATGACATTTTTCGCAAAAGTATCAAAATCGGCCATTTTTGGCAAAGTAGCAAAGGGGGGGACAAAGGAAAATTTTCAAAAATGGCCGATTTTTTGGTCGAACTTCGGAAGGCTAAAAAAATAGGAAATACAAGTCGCCTGATGGCCTAATTAGTATGGATTGAAAGCTAAACTATCCTAGATTTGTGCTATGCAAAAAACCGCATAAAAAAAAGACCTATTAGAGGAGAAATGACTTTTTCGGCAAAAGTATCAAAATCGGCCATTTTTGGCAAAGTAGCAAAGGGGGGACCAAAGGAAAATTTTCAAAAATGGCCGATTTTTTGGTCGAACTTCGGAAGGCTAAAAAAATAGGAAATACAAGTCGCCTGATGGCCTAATTAGTATGGATTGAAAGCTAAACTATCCTAGATTTGTGCTATGCAAAAAACCGCATGAAAAAAGACCTATTAGAGGAGAAATGACATTTTTCGCAAAAGTATCAAAATCGGCCATTTTTGGCAAAGTAGCAAAGGGGGGACCAAAGGAAAATTTTCAAAAATGGCCGATTTTTTGGTCGAACTTCGGAAGGCTAAAAAAATAGGAAATACAAGTCGCCTGATGGCCTAATTAGTATGGATTGAAAGCTAAACTATCCTAGATTTGTGCTATGCAAAAAACCGCATGAAAAAAGACCTATTAGAGGAGAAATGACATTTTTCGAAAAAGTATCAAAATCGGCCATTTTTGGCAAAGTAGCAAAGGGGGGACCAAAGGAAAATTTTCAAAAATGGCCGATTTTTTGGTCGAACTTCGGAAGGCTAAAAAAATAGGAAATACAAGTCGCCTGATGGCCTAATTAGTATGGATTGAAAGCTAAACTATCCTAGATTTGTGCTATGCAAAAAACCGCATGAAAAAAGACCTATTAGAGGAGAAATGACATTTTTCGCAAAAGTATCAAAATCGGCCATTTTTGGCAAAGTAGCAAAGGGGGGACCAAAGGAAAATTTTCAAAAATGGCCGATTTTTTGGTCGAACTTCGGAAGGCTAAAAAAATAGGAAATACAAGTCGCCTGATGGCCTAATTAGTATGGATTGAAAGCTAAACTATCCTAGATTTGTGCTATGCAAAAAACCGCATGAAAAAAGACCTATTAGAGGAGAATGACATTTTTCGCAAAAGTATCAAAATCGGCCATTTTTGGCAAAGTAGCAAAGGGGGGACCAAAGGAAAATTTTCAAAAATGGCCGATTTTTTGGTCGAACTTCGGAAGGCTAAAAAAATAGGAAATACAAGTCGCCTGATGGCCTAATTAGTATGGATTGAAAGCTAAACTATCCTAGATTTGTGCTATGCAAAAAACCGCATGAAAAAAGACCTATTAGAGGAGAAATGACATTTTTCGAAAAAGTATCAAAATCGGCCATTTTTGGCAAAGTAGCAAAGGGGGGACCAAAGGAAAATTTTCAAAAATGGCCGATTTTTTGGTCGAACTTCGGAAGGCTAAAAAAATAGGAAATACAAGTCGCCTGATGGCCTAATTAGTATGGATTGAAAGCTAAACTATCCTAGATTTGTGCTATGCAAAAAACCGCATGAAAAAAGACCTATTAGAGGAGAAATGACATTTTTCGCAAAAGTATCAAAATCGGCCATTTTTGGCAAAGTAGCAAAGGGGGGACCAAAGGAAAATTTTCAAAAATGGCCGATTTTTTGGTTCGAACTTCGGAAGGCTAAAAAAATAGGAAATACAAGTCGCCTGATGGCCTAATTAGTATGGATTGAAAGCTAAACTATCCTAGATTTGTGCTATGCAAAAAACCGCATGAAAAAAGACCTATTAGAGGAGAAATGACATTTTTTGCAAAAGTATCAAAATCGGCCATTTTTGGCAAAGTAGCAAAGGGGGGACCAAAGGAAAATTTTCAAAAATGGCCGATTTTTTGGTCGAACTTCGGAAGGCTAAAAAAATAGGAAATACAAGTCGCCTGATGGCCTAATTAGTATGGATTGAAAGCTAAACTATCCTAGATTTGTGCTATGCAAAAAACCGCATGAAAAAAGACCTATTAGAGAAGAAATGACATTTTTCGCAAAAGTATCAAAATCGGCCATTTTTGGCAAAGTAGCAAAGGGGGGACCAAAGGAAAATTTTCAAAAATGGCCGATTTTTTGGTCGAACTTCGGAAGGCTAAAAAAATAGGAAATACAAGTCGCCTGATGGCCTAATTAGTATGGATTGAAAGCTAAACTATCCTAGATTTGTGCTATGCAAAAAACCGCATGAAAAAAGACCTATTAGAGGAGAAATGACATTTTTCGCAAAAGTATCAAAATCGGCCATTTTTGGCAAAGTAGCAAAGGGGGGACCAAAGGAAAATTTTCAAAAATGGCCGATTTTTTGGTCGAACTTCGGAAGGCTAAAAAAATAGGAAATACAAGTCGCCTGATGGCCTAATTAGTATGGATTGAAAGCTAAACTATCCTAGATTTGTGCTATGCAAAAAACCGCATGAAAAAAGACCTATTAGAGGAGAAATGACATTTTTCGCAAAAGTATCAAAATCGGCCATTTTTGGCAAAGTAGCAAAGGGGGGACCAAAGGAAAATTTTCAAAAATGGCCGATTTTTTGGTCGAACTTCGGAAGGCTAAAAAAATAGGAAATACAAGTCGCCTGATGGCCTAATTAGTATGGATTGAAAGCTAAACTATCCTAGATTTGTGCTATGCAAAAAACCGCATGAAAAAAGACCTATTAGAGGAGAAATGACATTTTTCGCAAAAGTATCAAAATCGGCCATTTTTGGCAAAGTAGCAAAGGGGGGACCAAAGGAAAATTTTCAAAAATGGCCGATTTTTTGGTCGAACTTCGGAAGGCTAAAAAAATAGGAAATACAAGTCGCCTGATGGCCTAATTAGTATGGATTGAAAGCTAAACTATCCTAGATTTGTGCTATGCAAAAAACCGCATGAAAAAAGACCTATTAGAGGAGAAATGACATTTTTCGCAAAAGTATCAAAATCGGCCATTTTTGGCAAAGTAGCAAAGGGGGGACCAAAGGAAAATTTTCAAAAATTGCCGATTTTTTGGTCGAACTTCGGAAGGCTAAAAAAATAGGAAATACAAGTCGCCTGATGGCCTAATTAGTATGGATTGAAAGCTAAACTATCCTAGATTTGTGCTATGCAAAAAACCGCATGAAAAAAGACCTATTAGAGGAGAAATGACATTTTTCGCAAAAGTATCAAAATCGGCCATTTTTTGGCAAAGTAGCAAAGGGGGGACCAAAGGAAAATTTTCAAAAATGGCCGATTTTTTGGTCGAACTTCGGAAGGCTAAAAAAATAGGAAATACAAGTCGCCTGATGGCCTAATTAGTATGGATTGAAAGCTAAACTATCCTAGATTTGTGCTATGCAAAAAACCGCATGAAAAAAGACCTATTAGAGGAGAAATGACATTTTTCGCAAAAGTATCAAAATCGGCCATTTTTGGCAAAGTAGCAAAGGGGGGACCAAAGGAAAATTTTCAAAAATGGCCGATTTTTTGGTCGAACTTCGGAAGGCTAAAAAAATAGGAAATACAAGTCGCCTGATGGCCTAATTAGTATGGATTGAAAGCTAAACTATCCTAGATTTGTGCTATGCAAAAAACCGCATGAAAAAAGACCTATTAGAGGAGAAATGACATTTTTCGCAAAAGTATCAAAATCGGCCATTTTTGGCAAAGTAGCAAAGGGGGGACCAAAGGAAAATTTTCAAAATGGGCCGATTTTTTGGTCGAACTTCGGAAGGCTAAAAAAATAGGAAATACAAGTCGCCTGATGGCCTAATTAGTATGGATTGAAAGCTAAACTATCCTAGATTTGTGCTATACAAAAAACCGCATGAAAAAAGACCTATTACAGGAGAAATGACATTTTTCGCAAAAGTATCGAAAATCGCCGTTTTTTTCAAAGTAGCATAGGAGGGACCAAGGGAAAATTTTCAAAAAGACCGATTTTTTGGTCGAACTTCGGAAGGCTAAAAAAATAGGAAATACAAGTCGCCTGATGGCCTAATTAGTATGGATTGAAAGCTAAACTATCCTAGATTTGTGCTATGCAAAAAACCGCATGAAAAAAGACCTATTAGAGGAGAAATAAAATTTTTCGCAAAAGTATCAAAAATCGGCCATTTTTGGCAAAGTAGCAAAGGGGGGACCAAAGGAAAATTTTCAAAAATGGCCGATTTTTTGGTCGAACTTCGGAAGGCTAAAAAAATAGGAAATACAAGTCGCCTGATGGCTAATTAGTATGGATTGAAAGCTAAACTATCCTAGATTTGTGCTATGCAAAAAACCGCATGAAAAAAGACCTATTAGAGGAGAAATGACAATTTTCGCAAAAGTATCAAAATCGGCCATTGTTGGCAAAGTAGCAAAGGGGGGACCAAAGGAAAATTTTCAAAAATGGCCGATTTTTTGGTCGAACTTCGGAAGGCTAAAAAAATAGGAAATACAAGTCGCCTGATGGCCTAATTAGTATGGATTGAAAGCTAAACTATCCTAGATTTGTGCTATGCAAAAAACCGCATGAAAAAAGACCTATTAGAGGAGAAATGACATTTTTCGCAAAAGTATCAAAATCGGCCATTTTTGGCAAAGTAGCAAAGGGGGGACCAAAGGAAAATTTTCAAAAATGGCCGATTTTTTGGTCGAACTTCGGAAGGCTAAAAAAATAGGAAATACAAGTCGACTGATGGCCTAATTAGTATGGATTGAAAGCTAAACTATCCTAGATTTGTGCTATGCAAAAAACCGCATGAAAAAAAGACCTATTAGAGGAGAAATGACAATTTTCGCAAAAGTATCAAAATCGGCCATTTTTGGCAAAGTAGCAAAGGGGGGACCAAAGGAAAATTTTCAAAAATGGCCGATTTTTTGGTCGAACTTCGGAAGGCTAAAAAAATAGGAAATACAAGTCGCCTGATGGCCTAATTAGTATGGATTGAAAGCTAAACTATCCTAGATTTGTGCTATGCAAAAAACCGCATGAAAAAAGACCTATTAGAGGAGAAATGACATTTTTCGCAAAAGTATCAAAATCGGCCATTTTTGGCAAAGTAGCAAAGGGAGGACCAAAGGAAAATTTTCAAAAATGGCCGATTTTTTGGTCGAACTTCGGAAGGCTAAAAAAATAGGAAATACAAGTCGCCTGATGGCCTAATTAGTATGGATTGAAAGCTAAACTATCCTAGATTTGTGCTATGCAAAACCCGCATGAAAAAAGACTATTAGAGGAGAAATAACATTTTGGAAAAAGTATTAAAATCGGCCATTTTTGGAAAAGTAGCAAAGGGGGGACCAAAGGAAAATTTTCAAAAATGGCCGATTTTTTGGTCGAACTTCGGAAGGCTAAAAAAATAGGAAATACAAGTCGCCTGATGGCCTAATTAGTATGGATTGAAAGCTAAACTATCCTAGATTTGTGCTATGCAAAAAACCGCATGAAAAAAGACCTATTAGAGGAGAAATGACATTTTTCGCACAAGTATCAAAATCGGCCATTTTTGGCAAAGTAGCAAAGGGGGGACCAAAGGAAAATTTTCAAAAATGGCCGATTTGGTGGAGAGAGTGCGGAAGGCTAAAAAAATAGGAAATACAAGTCGCCTGATGGCCTAATTAGTATGGATTGAAAGCTAAACTATACTAGATTTGTGCTATGCAAAAAACCGCATGAAAAAAGACCTATTAGAGGAGAAAGAACATTTTTCGCAAAAGTATCAAAATCGGCCATTTTTGGCAAAGTAGCAAAGGGGGGACCAAAGGAAAATTTTCAAAAATGGCCGATTTTTTGGTCGAACTTCGGAAGGCTAAAAAAATAGGAAATACAAGTCGCCTGATGGCCTAATTAGTATGGATTGAAAGCTAAACTATCCTAGATTTGTGCTAGGCAAAAAACCGCATGAAAAAAGACCTATTAGAGGAGAAATGACATTTTTCGCAAAAGTATCAAAATCGGCCATTTTTGGCAAAGTAGCAAAGGGGGGACCAAAGGAAAATTTTCAAAAATGGCCGATTTTTTGGGAGAACTTCGGAAGGCTAAAAAAATAGGAAATACAAGTCGCCTGATGGCCTAATTAGTATGGAGTGAAAGCTAAACTATCCTGGGTTTGTGCTATGCAAAAAAACCGCATGAAAAAAGACCTATTAGAGGAGAAATGACATTTTTCGCAAAACTATCAAAATCGGCCATTTTTGGCAAAGTAGCAAAGGGGGGACCAAAGGAAAATTTTCAAAAATGGCCGATTTTGTGGTCGAACTTCGGAAGGCTAAAAAAATAGGAAATACAAGTCGCCTGATGGCCTAATTAGTTAGGATTGAAAGCTAAACTATCCTAGATTTGTGCTATGCAAAAAACCGCATGAAAAAAGACCTATTAGAGGATAAATAACATTTTTCGCAAAAGTATCAAAATCGGCCATTTTTGGCAAAGTAGCAAAGGGGGGACCAAAGGAAAATTTTCAAAAATGGCCGATTTTTTGGTCGAACTTCGGAAGGCTAAAAAAAATAGGAAATACAAGTCGCCTGATGGCCTAATTAGTAGGGATTGAAAGCTAAACTATCCTAGATTTGTGCTATGCAAAAAACCGCATGAAAAAAGACCTATTAGAGGAGAAATGACATTTTTCGCAAAAGTATCAAAATCGGCCATTTTTGGCAAAGTAGCAAAGGGGGGACCAAAGGAAAATTTTCAAAAATGGCCGATTTTTTGGTCGAACTTCGGAAGGCTAAAAAAATAGGAAATACAAGTCGCCTGATGGCCTAATTAGTAAGGAGTGAAAGCTAAACTATCCTAGATTTGTGCTATGCAAAAAACCGCATGAAAAAAGACCTATTAGAGGAGAAAAGACATTTTTTGCAAAAGTATCAAAATCGGCCATTTTTGGCAAAGTAGCAAAGGGGGGACCAAAGGAAAATTTTCAAAAATGGCCGATTTTTTGGTCGAACTTCGGAAGGCTAAAAAAATAGGAAATACTAGTAGGATGATGGCATATTTGGTATGGATTGAAAGCTAAACTATCCTAGTATTGTGCTATGCAAAAAACCGCATGAAAAAAGACCTATTAGAGGAGAAATGACATTTTTCGCAAAAGTATCAAAATCGGCCATTTTTGGCAAAGTAGCAAAGGGGGGGCCAAGAGACATTTTTCAAAAATGGCCGATTTTTGGGTCGAACTTGGAAAGGCTAAAAAAATAGGAAATAGAAGTCGCCTGATGGGCTAATTAGTATGGATTGAAAGCTAAACTATCCTAGATTTGTGCTATGCAAAAAACCGCATGAAAAAAGACCTATTAGAGGAGAAATGACATTTTTCGCAAAAGTATCAAAATCGGCCATTTTTGGCAAAGTAGCAAAGGGGGGACCAAAGGAAAGTTTTCAAAAATGGCCGATTTTTTGGTCGAACTTCGGAAGGCTAAAAAAATAGGAAATACAAGTCGCCTGATGGCCTAATTAGTATGGATTGAAAGCTAAACTATCCTAGATTTGTGCTATGCAAAAAACCGCATGAAAAAAGACCTATTAGAGGAGAAATGACATTTTTCGCAAAAGTATCAAAATCGGCCATTTTTGGCAAAGTATCAAAGGGGGGACCAAAGGAAAATTTTCAAAAATGGCCGATTTTTTGGTCGAATCTCGGAAGGCTAAAAATATAGGAAAT
Source organism: Montipora capricornis (assembly GCF_036669925.1). Taxonomy (NCBI): domain Eukaryota; kingdom Metazoa; phylum Cnidaria; class Anthozoa; order Scleractinia; family Acroporidae; genus Montipora; species Montipora capricornis. Next base: position 39,985 of record NW_027179922.1, on the reverse strand, counting down.
AATGGTCGCCTGATGGCCTAATTACTATGGATTGAAAGCTAAACTATCCTAGATTTGTGCTATGCAAAAAACCGCAGGAAAAAAGACCTATTAGAGGAGACATGACATTTTTCGCAAAAGTATCAAAATCGGCCATTTTTGGCAAAGTAGCAAAGGGGGGACCAAAGGAAAATTTTAAAAAATGGCCGATTTTTTAGTCGAACTTCGGAAGGCTAAAAAAATAGGAAATACAAGTCGCGTGATGGCCTAATTAGTATGGATTGAAAGCTAAACTATCCTAGATTTGTGCTATGCAAAAAACCGCATGAAAAAAGACCTATTAGAGGAGAAATGACATTTTTCGCAAAAGTATCAAAATCGGCCATTTTTGGCAAAGTAGCAAAGGGGGGACCAAAGGAAAATTTTCAAAAATGGCCGATTTTTTGGTCGAACTTCGGAAGGCTAAAAAAATAGGAAATACAAGTCGCCTGATGGCCTAATTAGTATGGATTGAAAGCTAAACTATCCTAAATTTGTGCTATGCAAAAAACCGCATGAAAAAAGACCTATTAGAGGAGAAATGACATTTTTCGCAAAAGTATCAAAATCGGCCATTTTTGGCAAAGTAGCAAAGGGGGGACCAAAGGAAAATTTTCAAAAATGGCCGATTTTTTGCTCGAACTTCGGAAGGCTAAAAAATAGGAAATACAAGTCGCCTGATGGCCTAATTAGTATGGATTGAAAGCTAAACTATCCTAGATTTGTGCTATGCAAAAAACCGCATGAAAAAAGACCTATTAGAGGAGAAATGACATTTTTCGCAAAAGTATCAAAATCGGCCATTTTTGGCAAAGTAGCAAAGGGGGGACCAAAGGAAAATTTTCAAAAATGGCCGATTTTTTGGTCGAACTTCGGAAGGCTAAAAAAATAGGAAATACAAGTCGCCTGATGGCCTAATTAGTATGGATTGAAAGCTAAACTATCCTAGATTTGTGATATGCAAAAAACCGCATGAAAAAAGACCTATTAGAGGAGAAAGAACATTTTTCGCAAAAGTATCAAAATCGGCCATTTTTGGCAAAGTAGCAAAGGTGGGACCAAAGGAAATTTTCAAAAAAGGCCGAATGTTAGGGCGAAAGTCGGAAGGCTAAAAAAATCGGAAATACAAGTCGCCTGATGGCCTAAGTAGTATGGATTGAAAGCTAAACTATCCTAGATTTGTGCTATGCAAAAAACCGCATGAAAAAAGACCTATTAGAGGAGAAATGACATTTTTCGCAAAAGTATCAAAATCGGCCATTTTTGGCAAAGTAGCAAAGGGGGGACCAAAGGAAAATTTTCAAAAATGGCCGATTTTTTGGTCAGACTTCGGAAGGCTAAAAAAATAGGAAATACAAGTCGCCTGATGGCCTAATTAGTATGGATTGAAAGCTAAACTATCCTAGAGTTGTGCTATGCAAAAAACCGCATGAAAAAAGGACGGATAAGAGGAGAAATACCACTTTTCGCAAAAATATCAAAATCGGCCATTTTTGGCAAAGTAGCAAAGGGGGGACCAAAGCAAAATTTTCAAAAATGGCCGATTTTTTGGTCGAACTTCGGAAGGCTAAAAAAATAGGAAATACAAGTCGCCTGGACTGGCCTGAATTAGTAGGGATTGACAAGCTAAACTATCCTAGATTTGTGCAATGCAAAAAAAAAACCGCATGAAAAAAGAAAGACCTTATTAGAGGAGAAATGACATTTTTCGCAAAAAAATCAAAATCGTCCATTTTTTGCAAAAGTAGCAAAGGCGGGGACCAAAGGAAAATTTTCAAAAAATGGCCCAGATTTTTTGGTTTCTTCGTCGAAATTCCCCCCCCCGGGAAAGGCTACAAAAAATAGGAAATACAAGTCGCCTGATGGCCTAAGTTTAGTAATGGATTGAAAGCTACCTATCTCTAGATTTGTGATATGCAAAAAACCGCAGGTGAAAAAAAAGACGCTATTAGGAGACAAGAGAAATGACATTTTGTCGCAAAAGTATCAAAATCGGCCATTTTTGGCAAAGTTAGCAAAGGGGGGACCAAAGGAAAATTTTCAAACGGCCGCGATTTTTTTGTCGACTTCGGAAGGCTAAAAACATAGAAATACAAAGTCGCCTGATGGCCGTAATTTGTATGGATTGAAAGCTAAACTATCCTAGATTTGTGCTATGCAAAAAACCGCATGAAAAAAAGACCTATGTAGAGGATGGAAATGAGAAAGACATTTTCGGCAAAAGTATCAAAATCGTGCCATTTTTGGCAAAGTAGCAAAGGGGGGAACAAAGGAATTTTTTCAAAAATGGCCGCGATTTTTTGGTCGAACTTGCGGAAGGGGCCTTAAAAAAATAGGAAATACAAGTCGCCGTGGATTGCCTGAATTAGGTATGAGTGAAAGCTTAAACTATCCTAGAATCTGTTGCTATGCAAAGAAACCGCATGAAAAAAGATGGCCCCCTATTAGAGGCAGAACTATGACATTTTTCGCAAAAAGTATCAAAATCGGACCATTTTTTGGCAAAGTAGCCAAAGGGTGGGACCAAAGGAGGAATTTTTTCAAAAAGTGGGCCGATTTTTTTGGCTTCGAACTTCGGGAAGGCTAAAAATAAAATAGTAGGAATACAAGTCGCCTGATGGCCTAAGTTAGTATGGATTGAAAGCTAAAACTATCCTAGATTTGTGCTATGCAAAAAACCGCATGAAAAAAAGACGTGTAACGGGCTACACAAAAAAAAAAAAAAAAACACAATTAGAAGGAGAAATGACATTAAAACTTCTTTTTTCCCCGGCAAAAGTATCAAAATCGGCCATTTTTGGCAAAGTATGCAAAAGGGGGGACCAAAGGAAAAGTTTTCAAACAATGGCCTGCATTTTTGTGCTCGAAACTCATCGGAAGCAAAACAAAATAGGAAATACAAGTCGCCTGATGGTCCTAATTAGTATGGAGTTGGATAAAGCATAATACGGGAGTCCCTAGATTTGTTGCTATGCAAAAAAAACCTGGCATCATTTAGAACAAGAAAAGACCTATTAGAGGAGAAACTGACATTTTTCGCAAAAGTATCAAAAATCGGCCACATATTTTTGGCAAAGGTAGCAAAGGGGGGACCAAAGGAAAAAATTATCAAAAGTTTGTGGGCCCGTATTGTTTTGGTCGAACTTTCGGGAAAGAGCTAAAAAAATGGGAAATAGCAAGTCGCCTGATGGCATTCTCTAATTAGTCATGGTATTTTGAAAGCATTAAACTATCCTAGATTTGTGCTTCGTCAAAAAGTCGGCCGCATCGAAAAAAGAACCTGAGTAAGAGGAGAAAAATGACATTTTTCGCAAAAGTATCAACATCGGCCATTTCAGTTGGCAAAGTAGCAAAGGGGGGGACCAAAGGGAAAATTTTTTGCAAAAATTGGCCGATTTTTTTTGCTTGCGAACTTCGGACAGGCTTAAAAAAATAGGGGGAAAAAAAAAAAAAAATTTTTGTTTTAAAAATCCAAGTCGCTCTGATGGCCTAATTAGTAGATGGATTGAAAGCTAAAACTATCCTCAGGATTTGTGCTAATGCAAACAACCGCATGAAAAAAGACCTATTGAGGAGAATTGACATTTTTCGCAAAAGTATCAAAATCGGGCATTTTTGGCAAAGTAGCAAAAGGGGGGACCAAAGGAAATTTTTCAAAAATGGCCGATTTTTTTGCTTCGAACTTCGGAAGGCTACAAAAAATAGGAAATACAAGTCGCCTGCTGGCCTAATTAGTATAGATTGAAAGCTAAACCTATCCTAGATTTGTGCTATGCAAAAAAACTCGCATGACAAAAAGACTTATTAGAAGGAAGAATAACATTTTTCGCAAAAGTATCACAAAAATCGGGGCCATTTTTGGACAAAGTAGCTCAAAGGGGGGGGACCAACGGAAAATTTGTCAAAAATGTCAGATTTTTTGATCGAACTTCGCAAGGCTAAAAAAATAGGAAATACAAGTCGCCTGATGGCCTAATTAGTATGGATTGAAAGCTAAACTATCCTAGATTTGTGCTATGCAAAAAACCGCATGAAAAAAGACCTATTAGAGGAGAAAATGACCATATTTCTTCGCCAAACAGTATCAAAATAGGCCATTTTTTGCAAAGTAGCAAAGGGGGGACCAAAAGGAAAATTTTCAAAAATGGCCGACGTTTTTTGTGGTCGAACTGTCGGAAGGCGGCTAAAAAATAGGAAAATTACAAGTCCGCCTGATTTGGGCCTAATTAGTATGGATTGAAAGCTAAACTATCCGAGGATTTGTGCTCATGGAAACAAACCGACCATGGACAAAGGACTCTATTAGAGGAGAAATGACATTTTTCGCAAAAGTAGCAAAATCGACCATTTTTGGCAAAGTAGCAGACGGGGGGGACCAAAGGAAAAATTGAAAAAAATGGACCGCCGACTTTTTTGCGTTCGAACTTCGGAAGGCTAAAAAAATAGGAAATACAAGTCGCCTGATGGCCTCCAATTAGTATGGAGTGAAAGCCTAAACTATCCTAGATTTGTGCTATGCAAAAAACCGCATGAAAAAAGACCTCTTAGAGGAGAAAGAATATTTTTTGCAAAAAGTATCAAAATCGGCCATTTTTGGCCAACTAGCAAAGGGGGGGACCAAAGGAAAAAAAATTTTTCAAAAATGGCCGATTTTTTGGTCGAACTTCGGAAGGCTAAAAAAATAGGAAATACAAGTCGCCTGATGGCCTAATTAGTATGGATTGAAAGCTAAACTATCCTAGATTTGTGCTATGCAAAAAACCGCATGAAAAAAGACCTATTAGAGGAGAAATAACATTTTTCGCAAAAGTATCAAAATCGGCCATTTTTGGCAAAGTAGCAAAGGGGGGACCAAAGGAAAATTTTCAAAAATGGCCGATTTTTTGGTCGAACTTCGGAAGGCTAAAAAAATAGGAAATACAAGTCGCCTGATGGCCTAATTAGTATGGATTGAAAGCTAAACTATCCTAGATTTGTGCTATGCAAAAAACCGCATGAAAAAAGACCTATTAGAGGAGAAATAACATTTTTCGCAAAAGTATCAAAATCGGCCATTTTTGGCAAAGTAGCAAAGGGGGGACCAAAGGAAAATTTTCAAAAATGGCCGATTTTTTGGTCGAACTTCGGAAGGCTAAAAAAATAGGAAATACAAGTCGCCTGATGGCCTAATTAGTATGGATTGAAAGCTAAACTATCCTAGATTTGTGCTATGCAAAAAACCGCATGAAAAAAGACCTATTAGAGGAGAAATAACATTTTTCGCAAAAGTATCAAAATCGGCCATTTTTGGCAAAGTAGCAAAGGGGGGACCAAAGGAAAATTTTCAAAAATGGCCGATTTTTTGGTCGAACTTCGGAAGGCTAAAAAAATAGGAAATACAAGTCGCCTGATGGCCTAATTAGTATGGATTGAAAGCTAAACTATCCTAGATTTGTGCTATGCAAAAAACCGCATGAAAAAAGACCTATTAGAGGAGAAATAACATTTTTCGCAAAAGTATCAAAATCGGCCATTTTTGGCAAAGTAGCAAAGGGGGGACCAAAGGAAAATTTTCAAAAATGGCCGATTTTTTGGTCGAACTTCGGAAGGCTAAAAAAATAGGAAATACAAGTCGCCTGATGGCCTAATTAGTATGGATTGAAAGCTAAACTATCCTAGATTTGTGCTATGCAAAAAACCGCATGAAAAAAGACCTATTAGAGGAGAAATAACATTTTTCGCAAAAGTATCAAAATCGGCCATTTTTGGCAAAGTAGCAAAGGGGGGACCAAAGGAAAATTTTCAAAAATGGCCGATTTTTTGGTCGAACTTCGGAAGGCTAAAAAAATAGGAAATACAAGTCGCCTGATGGCCTAATTAGTATGGATTGAAAGCTAAACTATCCTAGATTTGTGCTATGCAAAAAACCGCATGAAAAAAGACCTATTAGAGGAGAAATAACATTTTTCGCAAAAGTATCAAAATCGGCCATTTTTGGCAAAGTAGCAAAGGGGGGACCAAAGGAAAATTTTCAAAAATGGCCGATTTTTTGGTCGAACTTCGGAAGGCTAAAAAAATAGGAAATACAAGTCGCCTGATGGCCTAATTAGTATGGATTGAAAGCTAAACTATCCTAGATTTGTGCTATGCAAAAAACCGCATGAAAAAAGACCTATTAGAGGAGAAATAACATTTTTCGCAAAAGTATCAAAATCGGCCATTTTTGGCAAAGTAGCAAAGGGGGGACCAAAGGAAAATTTTCAAAAATGGCCGATTTTTTGGTCGAACTTCGGAAGGCTAAAAAAATAGGAAATACAAGTCGCCTGATGGCCTAATTAGTATGGATTGAAAGCTAAACTATCCTAGATTTGTGCTATGCAAAAAACCGCATGAAAAAAGACCTATTAGAGGAGAAATAACATTTTTCGCAAAAGTATCAAAATCGGCCATTTTTGGCAAAGTAGCAAAGGGGGGACCAAAGGAAAATTTTCAAAAATGGCCGATTTTTTGGTCGAACTTCGGAAGGCTAAAAAAATAGGAAATACAAGTCGCCTGATGGCCTAATTAGTATGGATTGAAAGCTAAACTATCCTAGATTTGTGCTATGCAAAAAACCGCATGAAAAAAGACCTATTAGAGGAGAAATAACATTTTTCGCAAAAGTATCAAAATCGGCCATTTTTGGCAAAGTAGCAAAGGGGGGACCAAAGGAAAATTTTCAAAAATGGCCGATTTTTTGGTCGAACTTCGGAAGGCTAAAAAAATAGGAAATACAAGTCGCCTGATGGCCTAATTAGTATGGATTGAAAGCTAAACTATCCTAGATTTGTGCTATGCAAAAAACCGCATGAAAAAAGACCTATTAGAGGAGAAATAACATTTTTCGCAAAAGTATCAAAATCGGCCATTTTTGGCAAAGTAGCAAAGGGGGGACCAAAGGAAAATTTTCAAAAATGGCCGATTTTTTGGTCGAACTTCGGAAGGCTAAAAAAATAGGAAATACAAGTCGCCTGATGGCCTAATTAGTATGGATTGAAAGCTAAACTATCCTAGATTTGTGCTATGCAAAAAACCGCATGAAAAAAGACCTATTAGAGGAGAAATAACATTTTTCGCAAAAGTATCAAAATCGGCCATTTTTGGCAAAGTAGCAAAGGGGGGACCAAAGGAAAATTTTCAAAAATGGCCGATTTTTTGGTCGAACTTCGGAAGGCTAAAAAAATAGGAAATACAAGTCGCCTGATGGCCTAATTAGTATGGATTGAAAGCTAAACTATCCTAGATTTGTGCTATGCAAAAAACCGCATGAAAAAAGACCTATTAGAGGAGAAATAACATTTTTCGCAAAAGTATCAAAATCGGCCATTTTTGGCAAAGTAGCAAAGGGGGGACCAAAGGAAAATTTTCAAAAATGGCCGATTTTTTGGTCGAACTTCGGAAGGCTAAAAAAATAGGAAATACAAGTCGCCTGATGGCCTAATTAGTATGGATTGAAAGCTAAACTATCCTAGATTTGTGCTATGCAAAAAACCGCATGAAAAAAGACCTATTAGAGGAGAAATAACATTTTTCGCAAAAGTATCAAAATCGGCCATTTTTGGCAAAGTAGCAAAGGGGGGACCAAAGGAAAATTTTCAAAAATGGCCGATTTTTTGGTCGAACTTCGGAAGGCTAAAAAAATAGGAAATACAAGTCGCCTGATGGCCTAATTAGTATGGATTGAAAGCTAAACTATCCTAGATTTGTGCTATGCAAAAAACCGCATGAAAAAAGACCTATTAGAGGAGAAATAACATTTTTCGCAAAAGTATCAAAATCGGCCATTTTTGGCAAAGTAGCAAAGGGGGGACCAAAGGAAAATTTTCAAAAATGGCCGATTTTTTGGTCGAACTTCGGAAGGCTAAAAAAATAGGAAATACAAGTCGCCTGATGGCCTAATTAGTATGGATTGAAAGCTAAACTATCCTAGATTTGTGCTATGCAAAAAACCGCATGAAAAAAGACCTATTAGAGGAGAAATAACATTTTTCGCAAAAGTATCAAAATCGGCCATTTTTGGCAAAGTAGCAAAGGGGGGACCAAAGGAAAATTTTCAAAAATGGCCGATTTTTTGGTCGAACTTCGGAAGGCTAAAAAAATAGGAAATACAAGTCGCCTGATGGCCTAATTAGTATGGATTGAAAGCTAAACTATCCTAGATTTGTGCTATGCAAAAAACCGCATGAAAAAAGACCTATTAGAGGAGAAATAACATTTTTCGCAAAAGTATCAAAATCGGCCATTTTTGGCAAAGTAGCAAAGGGGGGACCAAAGGAAAATTTTCAAAAATGGCCGATTTTTTGGTCGAACTTCGGAAGGCTAAAAAAATAGGAAATACAAGTCGCCTGATGGCCTAATTAGTATGGATTGAAAGCTAAACTATCCTAGATTTGTGCTATGCAAAAAACCGCATGAAAAAAGACCTATTAGAGGAGAAATAACATTTTTCGCAAAAGTATCAAAATCGGCCATTTTTGGCAAAGTAGCAAAGGGGGGACCAAAGGAAAATTTTCAAAAATGGCCGATTTTTTGGTCGAACTTCGGAAGGCTAAAAAAATAGGAAATACAAGTCGCCTGATGGCCTAATTAGTATGGATTGAAAGCTAAACTATCCTAGATTTGTGCTATGCAAAAAACCGCATGAAAAAAGACCTATTAGAGGAGAAATAACATTTTTCGCAAAAGTATCAAAATCGGCCATTTTTGGCAAAGTAGCAAAGGGGGGACCAAAGGAAAATTTTCAAAAATGGCCGATTTTTTGGTCGAACTTCGGAAGGCTAAAAAAATAGGAAATACAAGTCGCCTGATGGCCTAATTAGTATGGATTGAAAGCTAAACTATCCTAGATTTGTGCTATGCAAAAAACCGCATGAAAAAAGACCTATTAGAGGAGAAATAACATTTTTCGCAAAAGTATCAAAATCGGCCATTTTTGGCAAAGTAGCAAAGGGGGGACCAAAGGAAAATTTTCAAAAATGGCCGATTTTTTGGTCGAACTTCGGAAGGCTAAAAAAATAGGAAATACAAGTCGCCTGATGGCCTAATTAGTATGGATTGAAAGCTAAACTATCCTAGATTTGTGCTATGCAAAAAACCGCATGAAAAAAGACCGATTAGAGGAGAAATAACATTTTTCGCAAAAGTATCAAAATCGGCCATTTTTGGCAAAGTAGCAAAGGGGGGACCAAAGGAAAATTTTCAAAAATGGCCGATTTTTTGGTCGAACTTCGGAAGGCTAAAAAAATAGGAAATACAAGTCGCCTGATGGCCTAATTAGTATGGATTGAAAGCTAAACTATCCTAGATTTGTGCTATGCAAAAAACCGCATGAAAAAAGACCGATTAGAGGAGAAATAACATTTTTCGCAAAAGTATCAAAATCGGCCATTTTTGGCAAAGTAGCAAAGGGGGGACCAAAGGAAAATTTTCAAAAATGGCCGATTTTTTGGTCGAACTTCGGAAGGCTAAAAAAATAGGAAATACAAGTCGCCTGATGGCCTAATTAGTATGGATTGAAAGCTAAACTATCCTAGATTTGTGCTATGCAAAAAACCGCATGAAAAAAGACCGATTAGAGGAGAAATAACATTTTTCGCAAAAGTATCAAAATCGGCCATTTTTGGCAAAGTAGCAAAGGGGGGACCAAAGGAAAATTTTCAAAAATGGCCGATTTTTTGGTCGAACTTCGGAAGGCTAAAAAAATAGGAAATACAAGTCGCCTGATGGCCTAATTAGTATGGATTGAAAGCTAAACTATCCTAGATTTGTGCTATGCAAAAAACCGCATGAAAAAAGACCGATTAGAGGAGAAATAACATTTTTCGCAAAAGTATCAAAATCGGCCATTTTTGGCAAAGTAGCAAAGGGGGGACCAAAGGAAAATTTTCAAAAATGGCCGATTTTTTGGTCGAACTTCGGAAGGCTAAAAAAATAGGAAATACAAGTCGCCTGATGGCCTAATTAGTATGGATTGAAAGCTAAACTATCCTAGATTTGTGCTATGCAAAAAACCGCATGAAAAAAGACCGATTAGAGGAGAAATAACATTTTTCGCAAAAGTATCAAAATCGGCCATTTTTGGCAAAGTAGCAAAGGGGGGACCAAAGGAAAATTTTCAAAAATGGCCGATTTTTTGGTCGAACTTCGGAAGGCTAAAAAAATAGGAAATACAAGTCGCCTGATGGCCTAATTAGTATGGATTGAAAGCTAAACTATCCTAGATTTGTGCTATGCAAAAAACCGCATGAAAAAAGACCGATTAGAGGAGAAATAACATTTTTCGCAAAAGTATCAAAATCGGCCATTTTTGGCAAAGTAGCAAAGGGGGGACCAAAGGAAAATTTTCAAAAATGGCCGATTTTTTGGTCGAACTTCGGAAGGCTAAAAAAATAGGAAATACAAGTCGCCTGATGGCCTAATTAGTATGGATTGAAAGCTAAACTATCCTAGATTTGTGCTATGCAAAAAACCGCATGAAAAAAGACCGATTAGAGGAGAAATAACATTTTTCGCAAAAGTATCAAAATCGGCCATTTTTGGCAAAGTAGCAAAGGGGGGACCAAAGGAAAATTTTCAAAAATGGCCGATTTTTTGGTCGAACTTCGGAAGGCTAAAAAAATAGGAAATACAAGTCGCCTGATGGCCTAATTAGTATGGATTGAAAGCTAAACTATCCTAGATTTGTGCTATGCAAAAAACCGCATGAAAAAAGACCGATTAGAGGAGAAATAACATTTTTCGCAAAAGTATCAAAATCGGCCATTTTTGGCAAAGTAGCAAAGGGGGGACCAAAGGAAAATTTTCAAAAATGGCCGATTTTTTGGTCGAACTTCGGAAGGCTAAAAAAATAGGAAATACAAGTCGCCTGATGGCCTAATTAGTATGGATTGAAAGCTAAACTATCCTAGATTTGTGCTATGCAAAAAACCGCATGAAAAAAGACCGATTAGAGGAGAAATAACATTTTTCGCAAAAGTATCAAAATCGGCCATTTTTGGCAAAGTAGCAAAGGGGGGACCAAAGGAAAATTTTCAAAAATGGCCGATTTTTTGGTCGAACTTCGGAAGGCTAAAAAAATAGGAAATACAAGTCGCCTGATGGCCTAATTAGTATGGATTGAAAGCTAAACTATCCTAGATTTGTGCTATGCAAAAAACCGCATGAAAAAAGACCGATTAGAGGAGAAATAACATTTTTCGCAAAAGTATCAAAATCGGCCATTTTTGGCAAAGTAGCAAAGGGGGGACCAAAGGAAAATTTTCAAAAATGGCCGATTTTTTGGTCGAACTTCGGAAGGCTAAAAAAATAGGAAATACAAGTCGCCTGATGGCCTAATTAGTATGGATTGAAAGCTAAACTATCCTAGATTTGTGCTATGCAAAAAACCGCATGAAAAAAGACCGATTAGAGGAGAAATAACATTTTTCGCAAAAGTATCAAAATCGGCCATTTTTGGCAAAGTAGCAAAGGGGGGACCAAAGGAAAATTTTCAAAAATGGCCGATTTTTTGGTCGAACTTCGGAAGGCTAAAAAAATAGGAAATACAAGTCGCCTGATGGCCTAATTAGTATGGATTGAAAGCTAAACTATCCTAGATTTGTGCTATGCAAAAAACCGCATGAAAAAAGACCGATTAGAGGAGAAATAACATTTTTCGCAAAAGTATCAAAATCGGCCATTTTTGGCAAAGTAGCAAAGGGGGGACCAAAGGAAAATTTTCAAAAATGGCCGATTTTTTGGTCGAACTTCGGAAGGCTAAAAAAATAGGAAATACAAGTCGCCTGATGGCCTAATTAGTATGGATTGAAAGCTAAACTATCCTAGATTTGTGCTATGCAAAAAACCGCATGAAAAAAGACCGATTAGAGGAGAAATAACATTTTTCGCAAAAGTATCAAAATCGGCCATTTTTGGCAAAGTAGCAAAGGGGGGACCAAAGGAAAATTTTCAAAAATGGCCGATTTTTTGGTCGAACTTCGGAAGGCTAAAAAAATAGGAAATACAAGTCGCCTGATGGCCTAATTAGTATGGATTGAAAGCTAAACTATCCTAGATTTGTGCTATGCAAAAAACCGCATGAAAAAAGACCGATTAGAGGAGAAATAACATTTTTCGCAAAAGTATCAAAATCGGCCATTTTTGGCAAAGTAGCAAAGGGGGGACCAAAGGAAAATTTTCAAAAATGGCCGATTTTTTGGTCGAACTTCGGAAGGCTAAAAAAATAGGAAATACAAGTCGCCTGATGGCCTAATTAGTATGGATTGAAAGCTAAACTATCCTAGATTTGTGCTATGCAAAAAACCGCATGAAAAAAGACCGATTAGAGGAGAAATAACATTTTTCGCAAAAGTATCAAAATCGGCCATTTTTGGCAAAGTAGCAAAGGGGGGACCAAAGGAAAATTTTCAAAAATGGCCGATTTTTTGGTCGAACTTCGGAAGGCTAAAAAAATAGGAAATACAAGTCGCCTGATGGCCTAATTAGTATGGATTGAAAGCTAAACTATCCTAGATTTGTGCTATGCAAAAAACCGCATGAAAAAAGACCGATTAGAGGAGAAATAACATTTTTCGCAAAAGTATCAAAATCGGCCATTTTTGGCAAAGTAGCAAAGGGGGGACCAAAGGAAAATTTTCAAAAATGGCCGATTTTTTGGTCGAACTTCGGAAGGCTAAAAAAATAGGAAATACAAGTCGCCTGATGGCCTAATTAGTATGGATTGAAAGCTAAACTATCCTAGATTTGTGCTATGCAAAAAACCGCATGAAAAAAGACCGATTAGAGGAGAAATAACATTTTTCGCAAAAGTATCAAAATCGGCCATTTTTGGCAAAGTAGCAAAGGGGGGACCAAAGGAAAATTTTCAAAAATGGCCGATTTTTTGGTCGAACTTCGGAAGGCTAAAAAAATAGGAAATACAAGTCGCCTGATGGCCTAATTAGTATGGATTGAAAGCTAAACTATCCTAGATTTGTGCTATGCAAAAAACCGCATGAAAAAAGACCGATTAGAGGAGAAATAACATTTTTCGCAAAAGTATCAAAATCGGCCATTTTTGGCAAAGTAGCAAAGGGGGGACCAAAGGAAAATTTTCAAAAATGGCCGATTTTTTGGTCGAACTTCGGAAGGCTAAAAAAATAGGAAATACAAGTCGCCTGATGGCCTAATTAGTATGGATTGAAAGCTAAACTATCCTAGATTTGTGCTATGCAAAAAACCGCATGAAAAAAGACCGATTAGAGGAGAAATAACATTTTTCGCAAAAGTATCAAAATCGGCCATTTTTGGCAAAGTAGCAAAGGGGGGACCAAAGGAAAATTTTCAAAAATGGCCGATTTTTTGGTCGAACTTCGGAAGGCTAAAAAAATAGGAAATACAAGTCGCCTGATGGCCTAATTAGTATGGATTGAAAGCTAAACTATCCTAGATTTGTGCTATGCAAAAAACCGCATGAAAAAAGACCGATTAGAGGAGAAATAACATTTTTCGCAAAAGTATCAAAATCGGCCATTTTTGGCAAAGTAGCAAAGGGGGGACCAAAGGAAAATTTTCAAAAATGGCCGATTTTTTGGTCGAACTTCGGAAGGCTAAAAAAATAGGAAATACAAGTCGCCTGATGGCCTAATTAGTATGGATTGAAAGCTAAACTATCCTAGATTTGTGCTATGCAAAAAACCGCATGAAAAAAGACCGATTAGAGGAGAAATAACATTTTTCGCAAAAGTATCAAAATCGGCCATTTTGGCAAAGTACCAAAGGGGGGACCAAAGGAAAATTTTCAAAAATGGCCGATTTTTGGTCGAACTTCGGAAGGCTAAAAAAATAGGAAATACAAGTCGCCTGATGGCCTAATTAGTATGGATTGAAAGCTAAACTATCCTAGATTTGTGCTATGCAAAAAACCGCATGAAAAAAGACCGATTAGAGGAGAAATAACATTTTTCGCAAAAGTATCAAAATCGGCCATTTTTGGCAAAGTAGCAAAGGGGGGACCAAAGGAAAATTTTCAAAAATGGCCGATTTTTTGGTCGAACTTCGGAAGGCTAAAAAAATAGGAAATACAAGTCGCCTGATGGCCTAATTAGTATGGATTGAAAGCTAAACTATCCTAGATTTGTGCTATGCAAAAAACCGCATGAAAAAAGACCGATTAGAGGAGAAATAACATTTTTCGCAAAAGTATCAAAATCGGCCATTTTTGGCAAAGTAGCAAAGGGGGGACCAAAGGAAAATTTTCAAAAATGGCCGATTTTTTGGTCGAACTTCGGAAGGCTAAAAAAATAGGAAATACAAGTCGCCTGATGGCCTAATTAGTATGGATTGAAAGCTAAACTATCCTAGATTTGTGCTATGCAAAAAACCGCATGAAAAAAGACCGATTAGAGGAGAAATAACATTTTTCGCAAAAGTATCAAAATCGGCCATTTTTGGCAAAGTAGCAAAGGGGGGACCAAAGGAAAATTTTCAAAAATGGCCGATTTTTTGGTCGAACTTCGGAAGGCTAAAAAAATAGGAAATACAAGTCGCCTGATGGCCTAATTAGTATGGATTGAAAGCTAAACTATCCTAGATTTGTGCTATGCAAAAAACCGCATGAAAAAAGACCGATTAGAGGAGAAATAACATTTTTCGCAAAAGTATCAAAATCGGCCATTTTTGGCAAAGTAGCAAAGGGGGGACCAAAGGAAAATTTTCAAAAATGGCCGATTTTTTGGTCGAACTTCGGAAGGCTAAAAAAATAGGAAATACAAGTCGCCTGATGGCCTAATTAGTATGGATTGAAAGCTAAACTATCCTAGATTTGTGCTATGCAAAAAACCGCATGAAAAAAGACCGATTAGAGGAGAAATAACATTTTTCGCAAAAGTATCAAAATCGGCCATTTTTGGCAAAGTAGCAAAGGGGGGACCAAAGGAAAATTTTCAAAAATGGCCGATTTTTTGGTCGAACTTCGGAAGGCTAAAAAAATAGGAAATACAAGTCGCCTGATGGCCTAATTAGTATGGATTGAAAGCTAAACTATCCTAGATTTGTGCTATGCAAAAAACCGCATGAAAAAAGACCGATTAGAGGAGAAATAACATTTTTCGCAAAAGTATCAAAATCGGCCATTTTTGGCAAAGTAGCAAAGGGGGGACCAAAGGAAAATTTTCAAAAATGGCCGATTTTTTGGTCGAACTTCGGAAGGCTAAAAAAATAGGAAATACAAGTCGCCTGATGGCCTAATTAGTATGGATTGAAAGCTAAACTATCCTAGATTTGTGCTATGCAAAAAACCGCATGAAAAAAGACCGATTAGAGGAGAAATAACATTTTTCGCAAAAGTATCAAAATCGGCCATTTTTGGCAAAGTAGCAAAGGGGGGACCAAAGGAAAATTTTCAAAAATGGCCGATTTTTTGGTCGAACTTCGGAAGGCTAAAAAAATAGGAAATACAAGTCGCCTGATGGCCTAATTAGTATGGATTGAAAGCTAAACTATCCTAGATTTGTGCTATGCAAAAAACCGCATGAAAAAAGACCGATTAGAGGAGAAATAACATTTTTCGCAAAAGTATCAAAATCGGCCATTTTTGGCAAAGTAGCAAAGGGGGGACCAAAGGAAAATTTTCAAAAATGGCCGATTTTTTGGTCGAACTTCGGAAGGCTAAAAAAATAGGAAATACAAGTCGCCTGATGGCCTAATTAGTATGGATTGAAAGCTAAACTATCCTAGATTTGTGCTATGCAAAAAACCGCATGAAAAAAGACCGATTAGAGGAGAAATAACATTTTTCGCAAAAGTATCAAAATCGGCCATTTTTGGCAAAGTAGCAAAGGGGGGACCAAAGGAAAATTTTCAAAAATGGCCGATTTTTTGGTCGAACTTCGGAAGGCTAAAAAAATAGGAAATACAAGTCGCCTGATGGCCTAATTAGTATGGATTGAAAGCTAAACTATCCTAGATTTGTGCTATGCAAAAAACCGCATGAAAAAAGACCGATTAGAGGAGAAATAACATTTTTCGCAAAAGTATCAAAATCGGCCATTTTTGGCAAAGTAGCAAAGGGGGGACCAAAGGAAAATTTTCAAAAATGGCCGATTTTTTGGTCGAACTTCGGAAGGCTAAAAAAATAGGAAATACAAGTCGCCTGATGGCCTAATTAGTATGGATTGAAAGCTAAACTATCCTAGATTTGTGCTATGCAAAAAACCGCATGAAAAAAGACCGATTAGAGGAGAAATAACATTTTTCGCAAAAGTATCAAAATCGGCCATTTTTGGCAAAGTAGCAAAGGGGGGACCAAAGGAAAATTTTCAAAAATGGCCGATTTTTTGGTCGAACTTCGGAAGGCTAAAAAAATAGGAAATACAAGTCGCCTGATGGCCTAATTAGTATGGATTGAAAGCTAAACTATCCTAGATTTGTGCTATGCAAAAAACCGCATGAAAAAAGACCGATTAGAGGAGAAATAACATTTTTCGCAAAAGTATCAAAATCGGCCATTTTTGGCAAAGTAGCAAAGGGGGGACCAAAGGAAAATTTTCAAAAATGGCCGATTTTTTGGTCGAACTTCGGAAGGCTAAAAAAATAGGAAATACAAGTCGCCTGATGGCCTAATTAGTATGGATTGAAAGCTAAACTATCCTAGATTTGTGCTATGCAAAAAACCGCATGAAAAAAGACCGATTAGAGGAGAAATAACATTTTTCGCAAAAGTATCAAAATCGGCCATTTTTGGCAAAGTAGCAAAGGGGGGACCAAAGGAAAATTTTCAAAAATGGCCGATTTTTTGGTCGAACTTCGGAAGGCTAAAAAAATAGGAAATACAAGTCGCCTGATGGCCTAATTAGTATGGATTGAAAGCTAAACTATCCTAGATTTGTGCTATGCAAAAAACCGCATGAAAAAAGACCGATTAGAGGAGAAATAACATTTTTCGCAAAAGTATCAAAATCGGCCATTTTTGGCAAAGTAGCAAAGGGGGGACCAAAGGAAAATTTTCAAAAATGGCCGATTTTTTGGTCGAACTTCGGAAGGCTAAAAAAATAGGAAATACAAGTCGCCTGATGGCCTAATTAGTATGGATTGAAAGCTAAACTATCCTAGATTTGTGCTATGCAAAAAACCGCATGAAAAAAGACCGATTAGAGGAGAAATAACATTTTTCGCAAAAGTATCAAAATCGGCCATTTTTGGCAAAGTAGCAAAGGGGGGACCAAAGGAAAATTTTCAAAAATGGCCGATTTTTTGGTCGAACTTCGGAAGGCTAAAAAAATAGGAAATACAAGTCGCCTGATGGCCTAATTAGTATGGATTGAAAGCTAAACTATCCTAGATTTGTGCTATGCAAAAAACCGCATGAAAAAAGACCGATTAGAGGAGAAATAACATTTTTCGCAAAAGTATCAAAATCGGCCATTTTTGGCAAAGTAGCAAAGGGGGGACCAAAGGAAAATTTTCAAAAATGGCCGATTTTTTGGTCGAACTTCGGAAGGCTAAAAAAATAGGAAATACAAGTCGCCTGATGGCCTAATTAGTATGGATTGAAAGCTAAACTATCCTAGATTTGTGCTATGCAAAAAACCGCATGAAAAAAGACCGATTAGAGGAGAAATAACATTTTTCGCAAAAGTATCAAAATCGGCCATTTTTGGCAAAGTAGCAAAGGGGGGACCAAAGGAAAATTTTCAAAAATGGCCGATTTTTTGGTCGAACTTCGGAAGGCTAAAAAAATAGGAAATACAAGTCGCCTGATGGCCTAATTAGTATGGATTGAAAGCTAAACTATCCTAGATTTGTGCTATGCAAAAAACCGCATGAAAAAAGACCGATTAGAGGAGAAATAACATTTTTCGCAAAAGTATCAAAATCGGCCATTTTTGGCAAAGTAGCAAAGGGGGGACCAAAGGAAAATTTTCAAAAATGGCCGATTTTTTGGTCGAACTTCGGAAGGCTAAAAAAATAGGAAATACAAGTCGCCTGATGGCCTAATTAGTATGGATTGAAAGCTAAACTATCCTAGATTTGTGCTATGCAAAAAACCGCATGAAAAAAGACCGATTAGAGGAGAAATAACATTTTTCGCAAAAGTATCAAAATCGGCCATTTTTGGCAAAGTAGCAAAGGGGGGACCAAAGGAAAATTTTCAAAAATGGCCGATTTTTTGGTCGAACTTCGGAAGGCTAAAAAAATAGGAAATACAAGTCGCCTGATGGCCTAATTAGTATGGATTGAAAGCTAAACTATCCTAGATTTGTGCTATGCAAAAAACCGCATGAAAAAAGACCGATTAGAGGAGAAATAACATTTTTCGCAAAAGTATCAAAATCGGCCATTTTTGGCAAAGTAGCAAAGGGGGGACCAAAGGAAAATTTTCAAAAATGGCCGATTTTTTGGTCGAACTTCGGAAGGCTAAAAAAATAGGAAATACAAGTCGCCTGATGGCCTAATTAGTATGGATTGAAAGCTAAACTATCCTAGATTTGTGCTATGCAAAAAACCGCATGAAAAAAGACCGATTAGAGGAGAAATAACATTTTTCGCAAAAGTATCAAAATCGGCCATTTTTGGCAAAGTAGCAAAGGGGGGACCAAAGGAAAATTTTCAAAAATGGCCGATTTTTGGCTTTTTGGGCCTAGTAGGGCTAGTACGTCTTTGTAAAATTTAATTTTATTGTTGTTGAAAAGCATTGTGGGTAATTTGTTTCTGTTTGAGAAACGGAAGGTTGGCGGTGTTTTTTAGAAGGTTTTTTTATAAGTGTTGAGCTGTCTAGTCCTTTCGATGAAAAACGTAGCTGGCTGTATTTGTTTGGAAGCAAAACTTAGCGAAATGACACTTATAGGACTTGGAATACCTTCAGAACGGAAAGAGAGATAACCTCACTTGTGAACGCTCCGAGTTTTATTACGAACCACGTTTGGCGTACCTGTTACAGTAAGATTATCTCTCGCCCTTGGTTTCTTTCAAAGGCTTTCCTCTACCCACCACTCCAGCTTCATGATGCCAGAGTGGGGGCTTCTGAAGAGACAACCCGCACTTATATTTCGAATTCGTAAAGTATACACACCTACCTTGGTGTTTCAGATGGCACGTCACGAAGAAACAATACTTTTCCTTCCCAAACTGCCCTTGGGGTGCGGAGTATGTTTTAATTTATTACAGCAACTTTTTGTTTTGTTTTTATCTTCGCTCTTTGTATATGACAAACGTATCCTTTTAAGTTTTCACTGATGTCTTACATGAATTTTTTTTTTTTATCATATATTTAGTCACGTTTGCGACCTTTCGGGGCAAAGTCACGCAACTCTTGTCTCTCATCATCTGAACTATCATACTTTTATAGTATCGTGCAAAATTCGTGCAAAAGAAACGTGTTTTGTTCGATTGAGACGCTTGGGCGAAGTTGGGGACTCGGGTTTGTACAGAGGTGAGCAAAAAACTTCCAAGTAAGGTTTTTACAAGGAGAAATCAATATCGCAGTATATACCTCGAGTTAATTCTCTTGGGGTTCTTACAAGAGAAGTGTCCGAAAAATAACATAAGCCACATTTTTTTCTTTAAAAGTAGACAGTGGCGTCAAGTGGAATGCCCGCCAGTGGAGAGGAAAGCTGAGAGTTCTAGCCCAGGAAAGACCATCATAACCATGCATACAGCCTTTCTTTATATGTATGTTAGATTAACATCTTATTTTTGGGCTGACACTAAAGGTTGTTATCTTTTTGCGATTTCAGCGTGAGAGCGTTCTTAACATGTTCCTAAAGTTGTGTGGCGGGTGTACCTTCAGTAAGTTCGACTACTGATAATGACCTGTTAGACTACAGTTTTACATTTCTTTATCTTTATTATATTCATATTGTCGCAAAACAAAACTAAAGAGATTCTTAACTGAGTCTCTCAGCCTGGGTGTGTTACGTTCTTAGCATGACTCGTTAGTTATTAATCCAGCAGACCTTAACAAAACACAGGTG
>NW_027179922.1:0-15000 GCF_036669925.1 Montipora capricornis | reverse complement strand
GCGGGCCTCGGGAAGCGCGAAAGTGGTACAAGCACCAAGTGGAGCGCGCTAGACTCTCCACCCAGCTTGGGGTCACATGACTGGCATCATTTGGCCATTTATCCTTACTCTATATTTGTTTTATGAAAGAGGTGCTATGAAGAGAGGTGTTGCTAATCTCACTGACCTTAATATCCAACTTTTACTACAATCTTTGTGAGTCTATTCATCTATTAATGTATACACTCTTCACGTGTTATCAGGGCAAACTTTGCTGTCATTGGTGAGCTGTGCCCTTTCGCAATTCAGTCCTAATTTTGTAAGTAAAGGGTGATAAGCACTGCCAATGATTATTATTTTATTATTATTAAATACAAGTGATGTGGGAAACTTTGTTGTCAGTTTTTTATGCTTGCAGTGTGTTTTGTCCAATCTGTGACATTCAGATTATGTACTGTTTCGTCAAGTTTTGCTGTGTGGTTTCATCAAGAGATACAGTTATTACCAGACTGATCATTATCAAAGTCCATGCACATTGACACTGTGTCACTAGTAGTAGTCGCTTGTGAGATCACAGCAAACGGGCAATTAATGCACAAAATTTGATCCTTTGAAAACCAAACCCATCTTTCAAGAGAATTTGCAGGAACGGTGAAGTTTGTAAAACTCTTGCCTGCCATCAATATGCCTGCATGGCTTTGACTCCCATAAAGTCAACAAACAAGCCTTGTGTTTTCTAATCAAGAGTTTGGCTGACATCATAGTTTCGCCAGCTGTGTTACGATTTTTCTTTCCACATTGGTTTGTCCTGCTCTTGTGAGAAGCGGCTCATTCAATCTCAAGATTGAAGGAGTGTTAGCTGTAGCATCTCGGAGATCATGGACGGGAATCCCACCGAGGACCTGAAAATGTTTTCAGGATTCTTACCTGGCATTTTCTCAACACGTAACTTTGAAGATCATTCCTCAATTCTCACCACAATCATCAAACACCTTTTAGCATCAGATTGTCTAGTTTTATCCTTTTTCTCACACAGTGACTTACTCACTCCCTCAAAACATTACAAGTTGTTTTGTACATGCATCAGGAAGATGTTTAATTGTTGAACAGAGTTTTTCTATACACTATACTGGAAATTAATGCAACACCTCCATCACTCGGGATTATCGTGAGCCCTTGGTATGTTTTCAGGCATTTTGATTTGGTGGCATAATTGTAACTGAAGCTAAATCTGAGTGACCCCAGCTTGAACTGATTTTAGTATCAGATTGTCTAGTTTTATCCTTTTTCTTACACAATCACTTAGTCACGTCCTGAAAAAAAAAAAGTTCTTTCTGTGTCAGGAAGATGTTTAGTTATTAAAGACACAATTCCTCTACACTATACTAGAAAGCAACACCTCCGTCACTAGGGAATCTTAAGCCCTTGGTATGTTACAATGTATCAGGCGTTTTGATTTGGTGGCATTGTAACTGAAGCTAAATCTGAGTGACCCCAGCTTGAACACAGACCGTCCTCTGACACCAGCCATGAAATCTCAGACAGCGGCCCAGTTATGGTTCCTGTAACATCCTAACAGTCACAATACAGAGAGCTGCTGAACTGTATTCAGCTTGTATTCAACAAAGTTGACTATTGCAATTGTGTGCAATGACCTGTGAGATTGTATGGAGCATGACCTGGGATTGGTTGATCATCATGACTATGTGGGCCTCGGGAAGCGGGAAAGTGACACAAGCACCAAGTGGAGTGCACTAGACTCTCCACCCAGCTTGGGGTCACGTGGGTGGCATCATTTGGCCATCTATCCTTACTCTATATTTGTTTTATGAAACAGGATATGAAGAGAGGTGTTGCTTTCCTACTCACAGCTAATTAACATCTACCTGTGGTGCTGTGCTTCGACATCAAACATGGTCCTGTCCAGCGGTACCCGGAGGCGTTATCGCATGCTTTCAGCACAGTATCGTGAGCTGCGCCCTTTTGCAATTCAGTCCTAATACTGCAAGTAAAGGGTGATTAGCACTGCCAATTATTACATAAGTCTATATTATTAACTACAATCGATGTGAGTCTATTTGTCTATTGATGTACACACAGTTCACGTGTCATCTGGGCGAACTTTCTTAGGGTATGGTGTTTTTAGTTCTCAGGCCATGTCCTTAGGGACTCGTCACGCATTCATTCCAAGAATGCACCATCCTCTTACAATTTTTCACAAATGCTTGATATCAATAAATTATTAACAAAAAGGAAAAAAAACGACCTGTTGCTGTTTTAATCTGTAACGATCAGCATATTACATGTTTTACAGGGAGGTTTCAATGAGCGACGCAATTAAGACCAGGCTGATTATCAAAGTTTATGCCCACTGTATCTTACATGAGGCCGCCCTTCAAATATCACAGCAAGCTGGCAAAAAGCATCGCTTCCATTGATTTAAAAACCAAACCCTGTAAATGCACAAAAACAGAAACAACACACAGTCATGCACTCTACCTTTTGTTGTGAAAATCTGTAATGATCAGGGCCCGGCTGTTCAAAAGCCGATTAACGCTAATCCCAGATTAAAAATTAACCTTGGAGTTATATTTCTCTAATTCTCAAATGTTGTTCAACACTGATATTCAGCAAAACTTTGCATTAGCAGAAGTCAACCCTGAAAGAGAAAAATAAGCAAAAGAAACTATCAACTAAAAGTTGAAAACATGAAACAAAAGTGTATGCTAATCCTGGATTAAGTTAATCGGCTTTCGAACAACCGGGCCCAGTATACCATGTGATTATGTGTTTTACAGGGAGGGAGGTTTCAATGAGCGACGCAATTAAGACCAGGCTGATTATCAAAGTTTATGCCCACTGTATCTTACATGAGGCCGCCCTTCAAATATCACAGCAAGCTGGCAAAAAGCATCGCTTCCATTGATTTAAAAACCAAACCCTCTGAATGCACAAAAACAAAAACAACACACTCATGCACTGTACCTTTTGTTGTTAAATCTGTAATGATCAGTATATTATGTGATTATGTGTTGTACAGGGAGGGAGGTTTCATTGAGCACTGCAGTTAAGACCAGGTTATTTATCAAAGCACCGCTTCCATTTATTTTAAGACCATTAGAAAGCACATGTACATGTATTTGTTTACATCTCTTATTATAGTTTCGTTTAAATTCATCAACACTGTACTTGCAGTAAGTTAATATGTTCGTACAGTGTTACAGGTATGGGTTCATTGGGTGATGTACACAATTTCATTATTGCTCCATGCCATCCAGCTTACCTTCTCAGACTTAAGAAAGTTTTAATGCAAGGCATTCTTCAAGCTGGAAAAAAGAAGTTACGTTAAGTATGTCATTTGTAATACTAGGACATGTACAGACAAATTTTGACTTTGTTTACTTACTGATACCAAGAATTTCTGAAGCTTTTAAATTTTGCCAAAAAAAGACACATATTGGCTTCACCTCTCCCCCCTGCCCAGAAATAAGATTAAACTTAATCCTTTAAGTTACCTTTGGACAACCTTTCCAGTGGGCACACTTTCCCTGATATGAGTCGTGAGCTGCACCCTTTTTGCAATTCAGTCGTAATACTGCAATTAAAGGGTGATTAGCACTGCCAATTATTATATAACCCTATATTAGTATAAAACTACAATCAATGTGAGTCTCTTCGTCTATTGATGTACACACAGTTCACGTATCATCCGGGCGAACTTTCAGGAACGTAAAACTCTTGCCTGCCACCAGTGTGCTTGGGTTTGATTATCATAAACTCAACAAGTCAAGTTTTTTTTATTAAGAGTGTGGCTAACATGATAGTTTCTCCCTGTGTTAGGATTTTTATTTCCGCATTGGTTTTTCGTGCTCTTGCAATACGGCTCCTGCAATCTCACTATTGGAGGTGTGAGATTATGGGTGGGAATCCAACTGGGCGCCTGAATTTTTTTTTCAGGCTTCTTTAATTGGCAATTGCTCAACATGTACATGTAACTTACACCATCATTCCTTAATTTTTATCATAGTCATCAAACTGATTTTAGTATCAGATTCCTTTCTCTTTCACATTCACTTAGTCATGTCCTGAAAAAAGAAAAAGTTCTTTCTGTGTCAGGAAGATCTTTAGTTATTAAAGACACAATTCCTCTACACTATACTAGAAAGCAACACCTCCGTCACTAGGGAATCTTAAGCCCTTGGTATGTTATCAGGCGTTTTGATTTGGTGGCATTGTAACTGAAGCTAAATCTGAGTGACCCCAGCTTGAACACAGACCGTCCTCTGACACCAGCCATGAAATCTCAGACAGCGACCCAGTTATGGTTCCTGTAACATCCTAACAGTCACAATACAGAGAGCTGCTGAACTGTATTCAGCCTGTATTCAACAAAGTTGACTACTGCAATTGTGTGCAATGACCTGTTAGATTGTATGGAGCATGACCTGGGATTGGTTGATCATCACGACTATGTGGGCCTCGGGAAGCGGGAAAGTGACACAAGCACCAAGTGGAGTGCACTAGACTCTCCACCCAGCTTGGGGTCACGTGGGTGGCATCATTTGGCCATCTATCCTTACTCTATATTTGTTTTATGAAACAGGATATGAAGAGAGGTGTTTCTTTCCTACTCACAGCTAATTAACATCTACCTGTGGTGCTGTGCTTCGACATCAAACATGGTCCTGTCCAGCGGTACCCAGAGGCGTTTTCGCATGCTTTCAGCACAATATCGTGAGCTGCGCCCTTTTGCAATTCAGTCCTAATACTGCAAGTAAAGGGTGATTAGCACTGCCAATTATTACATAAGTCTATATTATTATTAACTACAATCGATGTGAGTCTATTCGTCTATTGATGTACACACAGTTCACGTGTCATCCGGGCGAACTTTCTTAGGGTATGGTGTTTTTAGTTCTCAGGCCATGTCCTTAGGGACTCGTCACGCATTCATTCCAAGAATGCGCCATCCTCTTACAATTTTTCACAAATGCTTGATATCAATAAATTATTAACAAAAAGGAAAAAAACGACCTGTTGCTGTTTTAATCTGTAACGATCAGCATATTACATGTTTTACAGGGAGGTTTCAATGAGCGACGCAATTAAGACCAGGCTGATTATCAAAGTTTATGCCCACTGTATCTTACATGAGGCCGCCCTTCAAATATCACAGCAAGCTGGCAAAAAGCATCGCTTCCATTGATTTAAAAACCAAACCCTGTAAATGCACAAAAACAGAAACAACACACAGTCATGCACTCTACCTTTTGTTGTGAAAATCTGTAATGATCAGGGCCCGGCTGTTCAAAAGCCGATTAACGCTAATCCCAGATTAAAAATTAACCTTGGAGTTATATTTCTCTAATTCTCAAATGTTGTTCAACACTGATATTCAGCAAAACTTTGCATTAGCAGAAGTCAACCCTGAAAGAGAAAAATAAGCAAAAGAAACTATCAACTAAAAGTTGAAAACATGAAACAAAAGTGTACGCTAATCCTGGATTAAGTTAATCGGCTTTCGAACAACCGGGCCCAGTATATTATGTGATTATGTGTTTTACAGGGAGGGAGGTTTCAATGAGCGACGCAATTAAGACCAGGCTGATTATCAAAGTTTATGCCCACTGTATCTTACATGAGGCCGCCCTTCAAATATCACAGCAAGCTGGCAAAAAGCATCGCTTCCATTGATTTAAAAACCAAACCCTCTGAATGCACAAAAACAAAAACAACACACTCATGCACTGTACCTTTTGTTGTTAAAATCTGTAATGATCAGTATATTATGTGATTATGTGTTGTACAGGGAGGGAGGTTTCATTGAGCGCTGCAGTTAAGACCAGGCTATTTATCAAAGCACCGCTTCCATTTATTTTAAGACCATTAGAAAGCACATGACTTGTACATGTATTTGTTTACATCTCTTATTACAGTTTCATTTAAATTCATCTACACTGTACTTGCAGTAAGTTAATATGTTTGTACAGTGTTACAGGTATGGGTTCATTGGGTGATGAACACAATTTCATTATTGCTCCATGCCATCCAGCTTACCTTCTCAGACTTAAGAAAGTTTTAATGCAAGGCATTCTTCAAGCTGGAAAAAAGATGTTACGTTAAGTATGTCATTTGTAATACTAGGACATGTACCGACAAATTTTGACTTTGTTTACTTACTGATACCAAGAATTTCTGAAGCTTTTAAATTTTGCGAAAAAAAAAAAAAAAAACACATATTGGCTTCACCTCTCCCCCCTGCCCAGAAATAAAATTAAACTAAATCCCTACCTTTGGACAACCTTTCCAGTGGCCACACTTTCCCTGATATGAGTCGTGAGCTGCACCCTTTTTGCAATTCAGTCATAATACTGCAATTAAAGGGTGATTAGCACTGCCAATTATTATATAACCCTATATTATTATAAAACTACAATCAATGTGAGTCTCTTCGTCTATTGATGTACACACAGTTCACGTATCATCCGGGCGAACTTTCAGGAACGTAAAACTCTTGCCTGCCACCAGTGTGCTTGGGTTTGATTATCATAAACTCAACAAGTCAAGTTTTTTTTATTAAGAGTTTGGCTAACATGATAGTTTCTCCCTGTGTTAGGATTTTTATTTCCACATTGGTTTTTCGTGCTCTTGCAATACGGCTCCTGCAATCTCACTATTGGAGGAGGGAGATTATGGGTGGGCATCCAACTGGGGGCCTGAAATTTTTTTTTCAGGCTTCTTTAATTGGCAATTGCTCAACAGGTACATGTAACTTACACCATCATTCCTTAATTTTGATCATAGTCTTCAAACTGATTTTAGTATCAGATTGTCTAGTTTTATCCTTTTTCTTACACATTCACTTAGTCATGTCCTGAAAAAAGAAAAAGTTCTTTCTGTGTCAGGAAGATCTTTAGTTATTAAAGACACAATTCCTCTACACTATACTAGAAAGCAACACCTCTGTCACTAGGGAATCTTAAGCCCTTGGTATGTTATCAGGCGTTTTGATTTGGCGGCATAATTGTAACTGAAGCTAAATCTGAGTGACCCCAGCTTGAACACAGACCGTCCTCTGACACCAGCCATGAAATCTCAGACAGCGACCCAGTTATGGTTCCTGTAACATCCTAACAGTCACAATACAGAGAGCTGCTGAACTGTATTCAGCCTGTATTCAACAAAGTTGACTACTGCAATTGTGTGCAATGACCTGTTAGATTGTATGGAGCATGACCTGGGATTGGTTGATCATCACGACTATGTGGGCCTCGGGAAGCGGGAAAGTGACACAAGCACCAAGTGGAGTGCACTAGACTCTCCACCCAGCTTGGGGTCACGTGGGTGGCATCATTTGGCCATCTATCCTTACTCTATATTTGTTTTATGAAACAGGATATGAAGAGAGGTGTTTCTTTCCTACTCACAGCTAATTAACATCTACCTGTGGTGCTGTGCTTCGACATCAAACATGGTCCTGTCCAGCGGTACCCAGAGGCGTTTTCGCATGCTTTCAGCACAATATCGTGAGCTGCGCCCTTTTGCAATTCAGTCCTAATACTGCAAGTAAAGGGTGATTAGCACTGCCAATTATTACATAAGTCTATATTATTATTAACTACAATCGATGTGAGTTTATTCGGCTATTGATGTACACACAGTTCACGTGTCATCTGGGCGAACTTTCTTAGGGTATGGTGTTTTTAGTTCTCAGGCCATGTCCTTGGGGACTCGTCACGCATTCATTCCAAGAATGCACCATCCTCTTACAATTTTTCACAAATGCTTGATATCAATAAATTATTAACAAAAAGGAAAAAAACGACCTGTTGCTGTTTTAATCTGTAACGATCAGCATATTACATGTTTTACAGGGAGGTTTCAATGAGCGACGCAATTAAGACCAGGCTGATTATCAAAGTTTATGCCCACTGTATCTTACATGGGGCCGCCCTTCAAATATCACAGCAAGCTGGCAAAAAGCATCGCTTCCATTGATTTAAAAACCAAACCCTGTAAATGCACAAAACAGAAACAACACACAGTCATGCACTCTACCTTTTGTTGTGAAAATCTGTAATGATCAGGGCCGGCTGTTCAAAAGCCGATTAACGCTAATCCCAGATTAAAAATTAACCTTGGAGTTATATTTCTCTAATTCTCAAATGTTGTTCAACACTGATATTCAGCAAAACTTTGCATTAGCAGAAGTCAACCCTGAAAGAGAAAAATAAGCAAAAGAAACTATCAACTAAAAGTTGAAAACATGAAACAAAAGTGTAGGCTAATCCTGGATTAAGTTAATCGGCTTTCGAACAACCGGGCCCAGTATATTATGTGATTATGTGTTTTACAGGGAGGGAGGTTTCAATGAGCGATACAATTAAGACCAGGCTGATTATCAAAGTTTATGCCCACTGTATCTTACATGAGGCCGCCCTTCAAATATCACAGCAAGCTGGCAAAAAGCATCGCTTCCATTGATTTAAAAACCAAACCCTCTGAATGCACAAAAACAAAAACAACACACTCATGCACTGTACCTTTTGTTGTTAAATCTGTAATGATCAGTATATTATGTGATTATGTGTTGTACAGGGAGGGAGGTTTCATTGAGCACTGCAGTTAAGACCAGGCTATTTATCAAAGCACCGCTTCCATTTATTTTAAGACCATTAGAAAGCACATGTACATGTATTTGTTTACATCTCTTATTATAGTTTCATTTAAATTCATCTACACTGTACTTGGGGTAAGTTAATATGTTCGTACAGTGTTACAGCTATGGGTTCATTGGGTGATGTACACAATTTCATTATTGCTCCATGCCATCCAGCTTACCTTCTCAGACTTAAGAAAGTTTTAATGCAAGGCATTCTTCAAGCTGGAAAAAAGAAGTTACGTTAAGTATGTCATTTGTAATACTAGGACATGTACCGACAAATTTTGACTTTGTTTACTTACTGATACCAAGAATTTCTGAAGCTTTTAAATTTTGCCAAAAAAAGACACATATTGATTCACCTCTCCCCCCCTGCCCAGAAATAAAATTAAACTTAATCCTTAGGTACCTTTGGACAACCTTTCCAGTGGCCACACTTTTCCTGATATGAGTCGTGAGCTGCACTCTTTTTGCAATTCAGTCGTAATACTGCAATTAAAGGGTTGATTAGCACTGCCAATTATTATATAACCCTATATTATTATAAAACTACAATCAATGTGAGTCTCTTCGTCTATTGATGTACACACAGTTCACGTATCATCCGGGCGAACTTTCAGGAACGTAAAACTCTTGCCTGCCACCAGTGTGCTTGGGTTTGATTATCATAAACTCAACAAGTCAAGTTTTTTTTATTAAGAGTTTGGCTAACATGATAGTTTCTCCCTGTGTTAAGATTTTTATTTCCACATTGGTTTTCGTGCTCTTGCAATACGGCTACGCAATCTCACTATTGGAGGAGGGAGATTATGGGTGGGAATCCAACTGGGGGCCTGAAATTTTTTTTTCAGGCTTCTTTAATTGGCATTGCTCAACATGTACATGTAACTTACACCATCATTCCTTCATTTTGATCATAGTCATCAAACTGATTTTAGTATCAGATTCCTTTTTCTTACACATTCACTTAGTCACGTCCCTGAAAAAAGAAAAAGTTCTTTCTGTGTCAGGAAGATCTTTAGTTATTAAAGACCCAATTCCTCTACACTATACTAGAAAGCAACACCTCCGTCACTAGGGAATCTTAAGCCCTTGGTATGTTATCAGGTGTTTTGATTTGGTGGCATTGTTACTGAAGCTAAATCTGAGTGACCCCAGCTTGAACACAGACCGTCCTCTGACACCAGCCATGAAATCTCAGACAGCGACCCAGTTATGGTTCCTGTAACATCCTAACAGTCACAATACAGAGAGCTGCTGAACTGTATTCAGCCTGTATTCAACAAAGTTGACTACTGCAATTGTGTGCAATGACCTTTTAGATTGTAGGTAGCATGACCTGGGATTGGTTGATCATCACGACTAGGTGGGCCTCGGGAAGCGGGAAAGTGACACAAGCACCAAGTGGAGTGCACCTAGACATCTCCACCCAGCTTGGGGGGTCACGTGGTTGGCATCATTTGGCCATCCATCCTTACTCTATATTTGTTTTATGAAACAGCGATATGAAGAGAGGTGCTTTCCTTCCTAATCACAGCTAATTAACATCTACCTGTGGTGCTGTGCTTCGACATCAAACATGGTCCTGTCCAGTGATGCTGGTACCCAGAGGCGCTGTTTTCGCATGCTTTCAGCACAATATGTTGAGCCTGCGCCCTTTTGCAATTAAGTCTAATACTGCAAGTAAAGGGTGATTAGCCACTGCCAATATTACATAAGTCTATTACTATATAACCTACAATCGATTCTGTGAGTCTAGGCTGGTCTATGAATGGAAACACGTTCCGGTGTCCTCCGGGCGAACTTTTTTAAGGGATGGTGTTTGTAGTTATCAGGCCATGTCTGTAGGGACTCGTCACGCATTCATTCCAAAGAATGGCGCAATCACTCGTACAAGTTTTCACAAATGCTTGATATCAATAAATTATTAACAAAAAGGAAAAACAACAACCTGTTGCTTTTTAAGCTGGAATGATCAGCAGATTACATGTTTTACAGGGTTGGTGGTCAATGAGCGATTGGCACCTTAAGACCAGGCTGCTTATCACAAAGTATATGCCCACTGTATCTTACATGAGGCAGGCCCGCCCTTCAAATATCACAGCAAGCTGGGCAAAAAGCCATTGCTTCCATTGATTAAAAGACCAAACCTCTAAATGCACAAAAACAGAAACACAGCACACACACTGCACTCAAGTTTGTTGTGAAAATCTGTAATGATCAGGGCACGGCTGTTCAAAAAAGCCGATTAACGCTAATCCCAGTATCCAACAAATAACCTTGAGAGTTATATTTCTCTTAATTCTCAAATGTTGTTCAACACGGATATTCAGCCCGAAACACTTTGCATTAGCAGAAGTCAACCCTGAAAGAGAAAAATAAGCAAAAAGAAAAATATCAAACTAAAAAGTTGAAAACATGAAACAAAAGTGTAGGCTAATCCTGGATTAAGTTCATCGGCTTTCGAACAACCGGGCCCAGTATATTATGTGAATATGTGTTTTACAGGGAGGGAGGTTTCAATGCGCGACGCAATTAAGACCAGGCTGACTATCTTAAAAGTTTATGCCCACTGTATCTTACATGAGGGCGCGCCCTTCAAATATCACGAGCAAGGGGCAAAAAGCTACGCTTCCATTGATTTAAAAACCAACCCTCTGAATGACAAAAAAACACAAACAACACACTCATGCACTGTAACCTTTTGTTGTTAAATCTGTAATGATCAGTATATTATGTGATTATGTGTTGTACAGGGGAGGGAGGTTGCATTGAGCACTGCATAGGTAAGACCAGGCTATTCTCATAAGCACCGCTTCCATTTATTTTAAGACCATTAGAAAGCACATGTACACGTTTCCGTTACATCTCTTTATAGTGTTTCATTTAAATTCATCTACACTGTACTTGCGGTAAGTAATATGTACCGACAGTGTAACAGCTATGGGTTCATTGGGTGATTGACGCAATTTCAGTATTGCTCCATGCCATACAGCTTACCTTCTCAGACTTAAGAATAGTTTTTAATGTCAATGGATTCTTCATTAGCTGGAAATAAAGAAGTTACGTTAGTTATGTCATTGTAATACTAGGACATGTACCGACAAATTTTGACTTTGTTTACTTACTGATACCAGAATTTCTGAAGCTTTTAAATTTTGCAAAAAAAAACACATATTGGCTTCACCTCCCCCCCCTGCCCAGAAATAAAATTAAACTTAATCCCTACCTTTGGACAACCTTTCCAGTGGCCACACTTTCCTGATATGAGTCGTGAGCTGCACTTTTTTGCAATTCAGTCATAATACTGCAATTAAAGGGTGATTAGCACTGCCAATTATTATATAACCCTATATTATTATAAAATACAATCAATGTGAGTCTCTTCGTCTATTGATGTACACACAGTTCACGTATCATCCGGGCGAACTTTCAGGAACGTAAAACTCTTGCCTGCCACCAGTGTGCTTGGGTTTGATTATCATAAAACTCAACAAGTCAAGTTTTTTTATTAAGAGTTTCGCTTACATGATAGTTTTCCCTGTGTTAGGATTTTATTTCCACATTGGTTTTTCGTGCTCTTGCAATACGGCTCCTGCAATCTCACTATTGGAGGAGGGAGATTATGGGTGGGAATCCAACTGGGGGCCTGAAATTTTTTTTCAGGCTTCTTAAATTGGCAATTGCTCAACATGTACATGTAACTTACACCATCATTCCTTGATTTTGATCATAGTCATCAACTGATTTTAGTATCAGATTCCTTTTCTTACACATTCACTTAGTCACGTCCTGAAAAAAGAAAAGTTCTTTCTGTGTCAGGAAGATCTTTAGTTATTAAAGACACAATTCCTCTACACTATACTAGAAAGCAACACCTCCGTCACTAGGGAATCTTAAGCCCTTGGTATGTTATCAGGCGTTTTGATTTGGTGGCATTGTAACTGAAGCTAAATCTGAGTGACCCCCGCATGAAAACAGACCCTCCTCAGACAACAGCCAAGAAATCTCAGTCAGCGACCCAGTTATGGTTCCTGTAACATCTAACAGTCACAATACAGAGAGCTGCTGAACTGTATTCAGCCTGTATTCAACAAAGTTGACTACTGCAATTGTGTGCAATGACCTGTTAGATTGTATGGAGCATGACCTGGGATTGGTTGATCATCACGACTATGTGGGCCTCGGGAAGCGGGAAAGTGACACAAGCACCAAGTGGAGTGCACTAGACTCTCCACCCAGCTTGGGGTCACGTGGGTGGCATCATTGGCCATCTATCCTTACTCTATATTTGTTTTATGAAACAGGATATGAAGAGAGGTGTTTCTTTCCTACTCACAGCTAATTAACATCTACCTGTGGTGCTGTGCTTCGACATCAAACATGGTCCTGTCCAGCGGTACCCAGAGGCGTTTTCGCATGCTTTCAGCACAATATCGTGAGCTGCGCCCTTTTGCAATTCAGTCCTAATACTGCAAGTAAAGGGTGATTAGCACTGCCATTTTACAAAGTCTATATTATTATACTACAATCGATGTGAGTCTATTCGTCTATTATGTACACACAGTTCACGTGTCCTCCGGGCGAACTTTCTTAGGGTATGGTGTTTTTAGTTCTCAGGCATGTCCTTGGGACTCGTCACGCATTCATTCCAAGAATGCACCATCCTCTTACAATTTTTCACAAATGCTTGATATCAAAAATTATTAACAAAAAGGAAAAAAACGACCTGTTGCTGTTTTAAGCTGTAACGATCAGCATATTACATGTTTTACAGGGAGGTTTCAATGAGCGACGCAATTAAGACCAGGCTGATTATCAAAGTTTATGCCCACTGTATCTTACATGAGGCCGCCCTTCAAATATCACAGCAGCTGGCAAAAAGCATCGCTTCCATTGATTAAAAACCAAACCCTGTAAATGCACAAAAACAGAAACCACACACACATGCACTCTACTTTTGTTGTGAAAATCTGTAATGATCAGGGCCCGGCTGTTCAAAAGCCGATTAACGCTAATCCCAGATTAAAAATTAACCTTGGAGTTATATTTCTCTAATTCTCAAATGTTGTTCAACACTGATATTCAGCAAAACTTTGCATTAGCAGAAGTCAACCCTGAAAGAGAAAAATAAGCAAAAGAAACTATCAACTAAAAGTTGAAAACATGAAACAAAAGGTTACGCTAATCCTGGATTAAGTTAATCGGCTTTCGAACAACCGGCCCAGTATATTATGTGATTATGTGTTTTACAGGAGGGAGGTTTCAATGAGCGACGCAATTAGACCAGGCTGATTATCAAAGTTTATGCCACGGTATCGTACATGAGCCCGCCCTTCAAATATCACAGCAAGCTGGCAAAAAGCATCGCTTCCATTGATTTAAAAACCAAACCCTCTGAATGCACAAAAAACAAAAACAACACACTCATGCACTGTACCTTTTGTTGTTAAATCTGTAATGATCAGTATATTATGTGATTATGTGTTGTACAGGGAGGGAGGTTTCAATGAGCGCTGCAATTAAGACCAGGCTATTTATCAAAGCAACTGCTTCCATTTATTTTAAGACCATTAGAAAGCACATGTACATGTATTTGTTTACATCTCTTATTACAGTTCATTTAAATTCATCTACACTGTACTTGCAGTAAGTTAATATGTTTGTACAGTGTACAGTATGGGTTCATTGGGTGATGAACACAATTTCATATTGCTCCATGCCATCCAGCTTACCTTCTCAGACTTAAGAAAGTTTTAATGCAAGGCATCTTCAAGCTGGAAAAAAGAAGTTACGTTAAGTATGTCATTTGTAAACTAGGACATGTACCGACAAATTTTGACTTTGTTTACTTACTGATACCAAGAATTTCTGAAGTTTTTAAATTTTGCGGGAAAAAAAAAAAAAACACATATTGGCTTCACCTCTCCCCCCTGCCAGAAATAAAAAATTAAACTAAATCCCTACCTTTGGACAACACCTTTCAGTGGCCACACTTTCCCTGATATGAGTCGTGAGCTGCACCCTTTTTGCAATTCAGTCGTAATACTGCAATTAAAGGGTGATTAGCACTGCCAATTATTATATAACCCTATATTATTATAAAACTACAATCAATGTGAGTCTCTTCGTCTATTGATGTACACACAGTTTACGTATCATCGGGCGAACTTTCAGGAACGTAAAATTCTTGCCTGCCACCAGTGTGCTTGGGTTGATTTCATCAAAACTCAACAAGTCAAGTTTTTTTATTAAGAGTTTGGCTAACATGATAGTTTCTCCCTGTGTTAGGATTTTTATTTCCCATTGGTTTTTCGTGCTCTTGCAATACGGCTCCTGCAATCTCACTATTGGAGGAG
>NW_027179921.1:45000-53469 GCF_036669925.1 Montipora capricornis | reverse complement strand
GGTCACTTTCATTTGGACGATCAGCGATGTCGAAGATGGGAAAAGGCGCTAAAAATTCGGGGTAAAGTGGGGGTTTCAAAGCGATGGTTGAGTGTTTGTCTTGCAGGGGCACAATGTCAGCGGTTCATGAGAGAACACAGCTCTTGCATCTTGTTGTCTGAAAGCATTAAACCACAACGGTTAAGCCTTCCATTCTGAGCGAGGTCGTTCTCGGCAGGCTGTTTCAAACATTCCTTGTCCTCTTTAAGCGTGTTTAGTTTGCATGTGTGGCCTTGATTGCAGGAAGCAGGTGTGAGAAGTTTACGTTTCCTCGTTGAAAACGCTTGCTTAATTGTGATAATACTGGCAAGACATCGTGGAGGATGTAAATGGTGCCGATGAATATCACCTTTTTCATTCTTTTCAGGAGACCATCCGCTGCTGATCCCGTTGGTTCAGTTTTAAGCTGCTCCAGCGTTTCGATTATTGCGCAGAAATCCGTAAATACCGCCTCTACCGATTTATCTAACGACAACCAGCGTGTACAACAAGCCTTCTTCAGCTTTTTTGCTACCTGGTTCCTTCCCGCCGAATTTAGTGTAAGATTCTTTGTGCTCTCTTGCACTTTAAGATACGTTGCAGTGCGCTTTGCAGAACAGCTTCCACAACTGGTTCAACTGTAGTTCACAGTAGGCAATGTAGTCAAGGGTATCGCAGAGCTAGCACAAGCAAGAGCAAGTTGGTGTGCTAAGCAGTGGAAAGACAGGATCAATGGGTTCATCTTTTAAAAGCTTTGCCACCCCGTTTCTGGCCCCAGTCATAACAGATGCACCGTCAGAGACAAAGCTGCGCATGGTTTGTACTTCTAACCCAACGGATTGCAACTGTTCGAGGAGTACTTTTTGATCTGTGGCGCATCTGCCGAGTTGTTGGCTTTCAGTGTGTTTGATATTGCAAGGAAACTGGTGGTGGTGGTACAGCTTTGACTGTCATAATACTGGATAAAAGTTACAAGCTGCTGCATCAAAGAGATGTCGGTGACCTCATCAATGAGGATGCCATAAACGCCATTACCAATCTTTTCTTTAATCTTTTCTTTGAAAACCTGTGCAAGAGTTAAAAACAGCTCTCTTTCAATTCCCTTTGACGAGTAGGGGACGTTTCAGATCAACTCCAGAAATTCTTTATCATCTCAAGAACCGAGGACAACTTTCTGTTTGGCAACTCTTCTTTAGCTAGCCAATAAACAACTTCGAAAATTTTCTTGCACTCTTTTCCCTTGTTCTTTTTCTTGTCATCTAATTGCTTCTGAAACTCTGATCCTCGCTGTAGCATCTCTAATTGTATGTCTAGTTTGTGTTGAGGAGAATCAGCATGTACTCTGATTGTCTCAGGCTTGAATCTTATTTCTGGGAGTTTGTTAAAGTATTTCGTTTTGTTTTAGCATTGCGAGTGTCATGTTTTTTACAAAGAAGGCAAAACATACCCTCATTTGCTTGAAAAACAAGCCACCAAATCCCCGTTTCAGGATCATATGCTTCTGGTCTACTAAGCATAGAATGCTGGAATTTTGAAACCTTTTCAGTTGGGGATTCGACATTATATACAAGTTCACAGGTGTGTTTAATACCACACAGGTTTTGCTGGTGCACATCTACGTCAGGGAAAGTGTTGTTCAACATAGTTGTCTCCCTTTCTTTATCGCAAGAAGATTGAGAAGGTCCTTTACTTGTTTGAGGACTCTTTCGGAAAGTAGTATTTGAAGAGGAACAACTTGGCTTTTCACTCTCATTACTACTTGCAGGCATTGGATCACAGTTTGTTGCCTCAGACAGGCTTTCTTCATGTATGGTTGCTTGCGTTAGAATTTCCCCTAAAGACACCAATATTTTTGTCAATTCATTTCTACTTATTGATCACTGTTGTCTGTGTTCAAAGTTGACATTATCAAGGATTTTATGAGCCAGCGTCTGTCGATGATAAAATCGACATCCATGAATGAAATCCTTTCGTGCGTGAAACTAGGTGAGTAATTTTAGTTCCGGTTTCCGGTTTTGGTTAAGTCTTTGTTTGACCCGCGTGACCACCGAAGCGAAGTATCATCGGTCCGTGAGAAAAAACCTCTGGTACCCAGGGTATCACTTTTGAGATCGCCTGTGTTATTTTTTTCGTTTGTCTTAAGATAAAATCTTTCAGTTTTTCTCTATTTCAAAGTCCAAGTCGTATTTTGATTGTTGGATAAGGGAAATATAAACTTAACCTCGTAAATAGTGATCTGATTAGCAAAGGGCAGCCGTGAGACATTGTTTTGTTTTCTTCGGTCAGGAGAACATTACCATTTTTACTGCTCACAGCGCAGTACAGTGAAACACTCATTCAGAATAATCATGCCCTTCAACTTACCTTGTTTTCTCTTGGCCGTCGGGACGAATCACTCGCTTATCCTCTTCATTCTTTCAACAGTTTGACTAACACAAGTTGCGTGTTTTTGCCTGGGGATTTCCCTCAAGACTTGGCCGAGCAGGAATGAGAACGAAATAGTCACTTCAATTCTGTTTAAATGAAGAGGGGAAACCAATAAAATATCCCGCTGCTCAATAAGCAAAGAAAAAAGAGTTATATGGCCGTTTTGAAGAATGTAATTGATTATTCTGTTATCCTCTAGTCAGTATGTTCATGAGATGCCTTAGTAAGAAAAATATATAATACAGTAGTGAAAAAAAATCGCCAATATTGATCTCAAAGTACTGGACGTGGAATGGCAAATGACCGGACAAAACGTCCGGCCTCCGGCCTCAAATGAAAACCCTGTGTTTTGGTATTGAAAACTTTGCATTGCTTATTGTAGCAAAGTGATAGGAAGGATGCCAGCTTTGGCGGGATTTTCATTAGATGAAAACTGATCCTCAGCACACAATGCCTGTGGAATGAACACGGTCCTTTAACAACCAAACAGTTTCTATAATAATTTTAATTTGATCTTGCTCTTACAACGGCATCATTTGAATGTGTCATTTACCAAAAGCGATGTCAACCAACATGATTCTAACAACAACAATAGAAGTTAACTTCATGATATCATTGTTCCTTCCATTGGCAAAATTCCTTGAGGAATTAATACATGAGGAAACATGTCTAAGTACACCCTGTACCACAACACAACTTCAACCACCAATAGGCCATTTTCAAGCTGCTGTTTACCTCTGTCTCAGAGCAAGTCCTAGTGCTCAACCATTCAAATGGAAATGAGTTTGATTTGCATGAAAATACAAACCTCCTTCCATTTGCATGATTGAACACTAGGACTCGCTTCGAAACAGAGGCGAACAGCAACTTTAAAATGGTCTATTTATCAATATTAGTAAGCTAGGGAAAACTTACACCTATGTTTGGGTATGATTGTCATAGTTAATGTAACTGAATTCTGTTGATGAATGCCCATTATGTTCAACTCTTGGGTTTGCTGTAGAGGAAATTGGGTCTTCTGTGGTTGCAAAACTATGGCACGACGAGATGCAGCGGGGTCTATCTGGAAGTATCCTGATGGAATTGCGGGTTTTTGTCCCCACATTCCTTTCATACTTGAAACTCGGTACAGTGGTGAATGTAACACTTTGAAAGCCCAAGGCGTTAAAGTCTGCCTTCAAGCTGTCAGCAAATGTCTTGTTAACGAAATTGGTTGACGTTTATTTCACTCAGCAGACATGAGAATTAGAGCTTTAACGATGGAAGACAACAGAGCTATTCTGTACGGTGCACGTGGTTATTACTGTACATGTTAATTGTTAAGTGACGTTCGTACCACGTTTGGACGTGACTCAGGATCTTTATGTGAGAGACTCATATGGTTGTTGGTTTTCGGGTTTTATATTTTGTCCAAAGAAAGGAATTTACATAGCAACGACAAAGGGTTGACAGTTGAGAAAAGCTGCGAGATAATAAAAAATATGCAAATACTAATACACTTACACTTACACACGTAAGCGTGTATCCAAAGGGAAAAATGTCACTTTTTGTTCTCTGCCTTTTGCCTTTGTTTAACTCGGGTGCCAAACTGAGGGGAACTTTGAAGGGTCTCTCTTCCAAAAGGAATCTAAGACAATTTCATGCTTCTATCTAAAAGTAATGGAGTATCTAATCTCTGTCACCACTCTCAACAAATCTCTCATGCCATCAGACAAACGTCCTGATTTGACTTGAGTCAAATTCTCAACTGTGGATCGCGACTTGAGGAGATAAAACAAATCGAGAAGCAACGTTTTCTTAATGCTCTTCGTTACCTTTGTAGTTTTAATACGCCGGTACATACAATCATTACTTTTCCCGTCAATTATATATTTCGACGCAGCTAAACCACGGTTTCATTTTTAATTACTTGGTGGGTCTAAATCCCACGTATTAAAAACTTGCAG
Organism: Montipora capricornis; assembly: GCF_036669925.1. NCBI lineage: Eukaryota > Metazoa > Cnidaria > Anthozoa > Scleractinia > Acroporidae > Montipora > Montipora capricornis. The sequence goes on along the minus strand of NW_027179921.1, from coordinate 49,078 downwards.
AACCTAAATGACATTAGGAAGTACAATCCGCAAAAAAATCTTGCTTTTTAGATGTAAACTCAAGGAACTACACCAATGCGTAAATTGATTTAAACACTTGCCAAATTATATGCAGCTAAACCACGTTTCCGTCTTTAATTTTGCACGGTAACATAATAAATCGAATATTGTCGTTCAGCGTTGTCTGTACTCCTATCGACAACGATATTCATCACAGTGGTCACAATGTTGACCTGTGACGACGAATATCGTTGTCGATAAGAGTACAGACACCTCTGAACTACATTTTATTTCTTTTTTACCACAACAGTCAAGGAGGAAGGCATGTTCGAGTTTGGAATTCGAGTTTATTCATTCAGCGTCAAAGTAAATGTTTGTTTCAGAGCGTGCCCAAGATCAAAAAAAGAAAGAGCAAACGTTGTCAAAAACTTGCTAGCAATAAGATTGGTTTATTTCCCAAAATGAAGCGAATAGCATTGTCAAGACTCTTAATTAGTCAATCAGATTACGAGATTACTGGTATTTGTTGTTGGGTTTTTTTTTTTTAATTTCTCGCTATTTCGTAATACTGCTTCAAAAAGTACATTATAAAAACCCTGAAAACTCGAAAAAAGTAACTCAAAACGTTCAACCCTAGGCCTAAAGTTGGTTTTTAGACCTAGAGTGTAACAGCGCCATGTACATCCGACGGGAAATAAAGATGTCCGGCCACACCTTGAGAGTGGTTACCCCGCTAAATATGGCGGATCGCCCAGCTTTCACTTTGAAACGGGTTGTAGGGAATGAAGGACTTGAACTTCCCTTGAGGTAACTCAAAAATCCAACTTTAGGCCTACGGTTAGCCAAATTGAGGGTTTTGGGTTACTTTTTCGGGGTCTTCGGGTCTTCCTTTTTTGGGACACCTCATTTCGTTTTCATCGGCAAATGTTGTATTGCTTGAAGGGGTAGTTTGTAAAGAAACTGTGGTGCTGCGTCGGTGGGGAAGTAGTATACAAAAATTTGGTTTTATCAACGAAGTTGATAATGTAAATTGGCCACCATACAGAGATTCTAAAAGCTGACGTTTCGAGCGTTAGCCCTTCGTCAGAGCGAATTGAGGGATTATGGGTTACGTGTAGTTTTTATAGTAGAGTAGGAGCTACGCTATTGGTGGTAACATGGCAACGTGAAAAATATATATAGTTAAATGAAAAGCGTTCGTTAATACCGTGAGGATTAAGGGTGCCGATTTGAAAGATAAATTTTTGTTCCAGATTCTTGCGGCTTTCCGTCATATTACCTAGATGTAGGGAAAGGCTGCAGATAGCCATGTGTTTTTTGGAGTGGTTAGGCAGATTAAAATGGCGAGCGACTGGCTTGGATGCATCGTTGTCATTCTTCTCAACATCGCGAAGGTGTTCGCAGAATCGGTCACCTTGTCGTCTACCTGTCTCACCAATGTATAATTTATTGCATAACGTACAGGTTATGCAATAAATGACATTTGCGGAGGTACATGTGAAACGATTGATGATCTTAACAGATCGCTTAGGTCCCGATATCTTGCTAGTGTTAACAATGTAAAGACAAGTTTTGCATTGTGAGCCCGCGCATTTGAAAGTGCCAGGTTGCTCGTTAGTTTTGAACGCGCTTCTTGAGAATATTGAGAATAAGGGATGGAGTTCTTGACATGTGATGGATGTGACGATGAATACAACAAATAACTGTGTGAATCAGTAGGTTTGTAGTGCACACTAGTACATAGCACGTTGCCTCTAATAGAAACTTTGATATCTAGAAAAGCCAATGAAGTTTCCGAAATTTCCTAGCTCGGAAACGCTCCTCCGCCTTCCCGAACTAGTTTTAACGCTTAACTGTTTTTCATTCGCCGGGAACTATTACAAACAAATTAATGGTGTAGCGATGGGCACAAGAATGGGACCTAGCTATGCCAATCTTTTTGTAGGATGTGTTGAACACCAATTTTTTAATCAGTACAACGGCCCCAAACCTGAACTCTACGGCAAACAGATATCTCCAATTCAAAATTAGTGCTACCAAAAGCTATTCTCGATTTGATGCAGTACAGGTGGGCAAAAAGCCTTAATGAATATTAGTAACTTAAACCAATATTTCAGACATTATCATTAGTAACCAAGTTGTTACATCAGGATAGGGCTGTTTAAAGTCAACAGTTGGACACTCCGATGATATGTCTGGATGCCACTGTCAGCCGCATTGGTAACCAAGGTTTTATAATACGACAAGAATGTTAAAAGTCAGTAGTTGCACACTCCGACGACACGTCTGGATGCCACTATCAACCACATTAGTAACCAAGCTTTTACAATAAGACAAGAATGTTAAAAGTCAATAGTTGCACACTCCGACGACACATCTGGATGCCACTATCAACCTCTTTAGTAACGAAGCTTTTACAATAAGACAAGAATGTTAAAAGTCAATAGTCGCACACTCTGACGATACGTCTGGATGCCACTATCAACCTCATTAGTAACCAAGCTTTTACAATAAGACAAGAATGTTAAAAGTCAATAGTTGCACACTCCGACGATACGTCTGGATGCCACTATCAACCTCTTTAGTAACCGAGCTTTTACAATAAGACAAGAATGTTAAAAGTCAATAGTTGCACACTCCGACGATACATCTGGATGCCACTATCAACCACATTAGTAACCAAGCTTTTACAATAGGACAAGAATGTTAAAAGTCAATAGTCGCACACTCTGACGATACGTCTGGATGCCACTATCAACCTCATTAGTAACCAAGCTTTTACAATAAGACAATGTTAAAAGTCAATAGTTGCACACTCTGACGATACGTCTGGATGCCACTATCAACCTCTCTAGTAACCAAGCTTTTACAATAAGACAAGAATGTTAAAAGTCAATAGTTGCACACTCCGACGACACACCTGGATGCCACTATCAACCACATTAGTAACCAAGCTTTTACAATAGGACAAGAATGTTAAAAGTCAATAGTCGCACACTCCAACGACACATCTGGATGCCACTATCAACCACATTAGTAACCAAGCTTTTACAATAGGACAAGAATGTTAAAAGTCAATAGTCGCACACTCTGACGATACGTCTGGATGCCACTATCAACCTCATTAGTAACCAAGCTTTTACAATAAGACAAGAATGTTAAAAGTCAATAGTTGCACACTCCAACGACACATCTGGATGCCACTCTCAACCACATTAGTAACCAAGCTTTTACAATAAGACAAGAATGTTTAAAGTCAATAGTTGCACACTCCGACGATATGTCTGGATGCCAGTATCAACCTCATTAGTAACCAAGCTTTTACAATAGGACAAAAATGTTAAAAGTCAATAGTTGGACACTCCGACGATATGTCTGTATGCCACTGTCAACCTCATCATTAACCAAGCTTTTACAATAGGAAAGGATTTTTTAAAAGCAACAGTTGTACACTACGATGGTCTATATGGACCCTACTCGTAACATCACCAGTTCTAGCTGAAAACTGATCAATTAAGTTATGCAGAAGAGATTTAAAATATTGGAAGAGAATATTCCCCAATTTCATCAAGATTGGCCAGAATGCCACGTTTTGTGTGACCTAAAAGCAATAATAATATTGATACCTTTGTAGTAAAATATTGACTGACTACATTCTACATGTATTTACTTCCTACTTGATATACTAAAGCCTCAAATGATGGAAATTTGGCAGACGTTTATATTATTGTCCAAAGAAAGTCACAAGTCTTAGGCTCAAGCTACAAGTAATGTGTTCCAAAATGTCATTGATAATGAATTAAATCCTGGAAAGCCACATATCTATAAATAATTACATTCTGGAGAGTCACATAGCAATAAGTATTTACAAAGAAAGCTTCAATTTTACTTTCACACACATGACATCAACATTGTATTTTCCAATTTCTGTTTGTTCTTCATTTATGTGAGCCTATCACAATTGAAGGATTCAGGGCCATAACGTCTTAATGCATTAATATTATTTACATCTTTAAGAGAGTCAATTTATATTACAAAAGCCCAATGTAACCCAGAAGTAGTATTTAGCATAAACCAT
>NW_027179921.1:35000-40000 GCF_036669925.1 Montipora capricornis | reverse complement strand
AAATCCCAGAGGCTCTGTGCCTGCTGAACCTCCCCACAATGCATGGCACTCATGCCAATACTTCTTTGTCAGTTGGCCTGCACCAGACCTAAGCCCATCCTTTGAATCTTTGACATATGTTCTCTTTAAAGTCTTATACTTATTTGACACCCTATGATAACCAATTGCAAGGGCTTCCTTCTCCTTCTTTAGATTTACCGTATACTTTTGATATTCTTCTTTTGTCATCTCTTGTATTGGTTTTCTGTGTCACTGGCATCACTCTTACCAAAGTCGTCAGTCCATCTCTCACCGAGATTCTTTCTCACTGATTCCAACATTGCTACCTTGTCTGAGTCCCACTCAAATCCTTCACCAAGTTTCTGTCTTCGTAATTTTTCAGTTCCATGAAGAAAGCGTCTGTTTTTTCCTCATCCCAAGTCCATCGATTACCGGACCCCATCTTGATGAATATTTAGAAATACAATGCATGCGTCAATAGTCCCAGTCCACCACGACTTGACAACTCGTACCGGAATGGGAGTCAATGTAGCGTTTACATGATACCGGTATAACGTTTCTTCCTGTTATGAGAATTTCGATCATCCGGTACAAGTACTGGGATGAACTCATACCGGTATGAGTTGTACTGGTATGAGATTTTTCACTGGTATCATGTAAACAAATACAGAGCGATAAGTAAGAATCGGGATGAACTCGTACCGGTATCATGTAAACACCCCCTTAGAGCCTGAACACAACGTTAAGGCTGGTGAAGCCATTCATATTTCAGACACTGATTTAATACCAGGGGAAACTTCATAGGATTTTTCAGCCTCTGTCAGGCGAGATGAACTGGAAGGGATTAACATCTCAAGGGAAAGGGAAATGACTGTTAACTGTTGCAAGGATGAAAAATACAATGGTAGGAAAGTAGGGCAGTAACCTAATACCAAAGCCAGAGGGAAACCAAAATGTACTAAGGAAACTCACCCTGAATTTAGCATAAACAAAATAAAACACTGTGATAACTTAATGAAACTTTATACTGGCTGCACTAATTATAACATATTTTTATTTTTTTTTAACAAAGTAAAGGCTAAATTGGGAAAGCTGTGTTTCCATAGAGGGAAGGTAAAGAAAAGCCCAATCAAACCAGGATGTAGAAAAAAACCGGGTCCACGCTGTGAAATAAATGCTGAAAATCAGATGCTCATGACTCTGATGAAGTTAAGGTTGAATTTGCACACTAATGACTTAATGTCAGTGTGCGATCTGTTTCCTGTATTATTGCAACCTGGATGGGATTTCTTGGAAGGGAACTTGAACCCCTTCTTTACTGGCCTACTCTTACACGGAAGTTTAAAAAAGGTTGAAGGTACTGTTGACTGCACTGAACAACGTATTGCAAAGCCCTCAAATGCAAAACTGCAATATCAGACTTACAGCATATCGTGTAAACGGATTGTTTGCACTAAGGCAGGCTCAATAAGTTAGATATCAGATGCATATGGAGGGGCAGCTTCAGATCGTTTTATTACCAAAGACTATGGTGTTGTAAGGAAATTCAGTCGGGGAATGGTTGCTTTGGTTGACCGGGGCTTTAATGTGCACGATTTATTTTTGAAACATCATGTAACAGTGGCCATGCCTCCTTTTACAAAAGGTAGACAGTAACAGTTTACCAAGCTTCAAGTTGAAAAGGCAAAAACAATTTCTCGGGCTCGCATCCACATTGAAAGGGCAATTGGTCGTCTTAAAGAGTTTAAATTATTACAACATGAGCTTCCATTGAACATGCTTGACTTAGCTGACCATATTTGTGTTGAGTGAATTATCGGCGAGGTAAACTAAAAGCAACACGACGCCATTCATTCATGAACTCAAGTGTCTTTACTCCCAGTCACGTGATCAGGTACAAAGTACAAACTATGACGATTTCAACATCACAACATCTCCCCCTAAAAACTACAAGGAGTAACCAAAACTACTAAACATGAAGGTAATAAAGTTTGGTTTAAGTTATAACATAAACTTTGTAAACTTAAAGATCGTATCGTTCAGTTCATGAATTTATCTGGCACAGTCACAAGTCCAATCTTCTGGGAGCCCTGACTACACGCCCAGATCTTGTTGTGGTTGTATCCGCTGCACAGGCAACTGCTGGAACATCCAACTTGATCGCCTCCGGAACTTGCTCGCTCGAAGCACGACTGCTAGGACCTTGCTTGCTCAAATCTGAACTGCTAGGGTGCAGCGGAGTAAGGTCCTTCCGGTTCCTTCTTATAGTTCCTCTGGGGCTGCTAACAATGTATGAACGAGGTGTCTCTGCCTCTCGAGTCACAGTCGTTGGAACTTTCATGTCTTGAACCCAAACCTCAGTACCCACAGGAATCTTCTCAAGATCTCTTGCACCATGATGAGAATCAAAGTAAGCCTTTTGCTTTTGCTTTCGAACCTCCTCTTTACCTCGGACTATAGACAAATCAGGCCAGCTTGGTTTCAGCTCCAACGCAGCAAGTGGAACTCTGGATCTTATCTTTCGACCAAACAGAAGCTCAGCTGGACTGTAACCATTCTCTAATGGTGTTGAGCGATATGCAAGCAATGCCTTAGCAGGATCATCCTCCTTCTTCAGGACACTCTTTGCAGTCTGTACCGCACGTTCAGCCATCCCATTTGATTGGGGGTGCTTTGGACTACTTGTTACACTTGCAAATCCCCATTCCTTTGCAAATTTGATGAATTCAGCTGAACTATACTGAGGACCATTGTCAGATCTGACAGAGTCTGGGATTCCATGTCTCGCAAACATAGATTTCAGTGCCTGAATAACATCTTGTGTAGTCTGGGATGATGAAAGCAAGGCCAGCTCAATGTATCGGCTGAAGTAATCCACGACAAGCAAATAGGTACGGCCTTTTAGCTGAAGCAAATCCGTTCCGATGATCTGCCATGGTCTGTCTGGAACCACTGAGGAAATAAGGGGTTCCGCTCGGAAAGTTCGATGTTCTGCACATTTGCGGCATCCCTGAACCATATCCTCAATCTGCCTACTAAGGCCTGGCCACCACACAGACATCTTGGCACGGCTGCGACATTTTGTGATACCCTGATGCCCTTCATGCAAACGATCAAGAATCTCTATCCTCATGCAGGATGGTATGATAACTCTGGAAGCCTTAAGAAGTAATCCACGAACTAAGGTAATTTCTCCTCTCTCACTCCAATAGCCTTTCAGTGCCTCCGGAACTCTATCTTTTTCTGGCCAGCCAATTTGGCAGTAGACTGCGAGCTGTTGGCACACTTCATCCTCCTCCTGGCGCTCCCTTATCTCTTCCAATCGTCTATCACTGGCTGGAATTTCACTTAGAACACTGTGCGCATACAGGGCTATTTCTTCTTCTTGTAAGCCCCACTGCCGCTCCTGGTTTACCGGAGCTCTTGAGAGGGTATCTGCTGTCGTCAAACTCTTGCCTGGAACATGGGAGATGGAATACTGAAATCTGAGCAGCCTCATTCGAAGACGCTGAATTCTTGGTGGCATTTCATTTAAGTTCTTTGACCCCAGGAGAGGAACTAATGGCTTGTGATCAGTTTCAATATGAAATGGCTTACCGATGAGGTAGTCCGATAACCTTTCGCATGCCCAAGTCACTGCTAGGGCTTCCTTCTCGACTTGGGCGTACCTCTGTTCTGTTGGCGTCAATGACCTTGATATGTATGCAACAGGTTTCCAACCGCCATCCTCTTGGGCTTGCGTGAGAACTGCGCCAAGACCAAATGAGGAAGCATCCGATGATACCCTTGTCTCTTTGGCTGGATCATAGAGGGCTAGTGTTGGCGCAGAGACTAGTGCTTTCTTTACGTCATCAAATGCTTTCTGCTGAGCCTCAGTCCACAGCCATGCATTGTTCTTACTCAGAAGATCTCTCAGTGGCTTTGTAATGTCAGCCAGGTTTGGGATGTACTTCCCTACTTGATTGACCATGCCAAGGAACCGCCTTAATTGTGCAATGTCAGTTGGTTCCCCCATCTGTGTGACAGCTTCCACCTTAGTGGGGTCGATTTGCACTCCATCTTTGCCTATCACGTGCCCCAGAAATTCCACTTTATCTGTTGAGAACTTGCACTTCTCCAGGTTAAGGGTAACATTAGCATCTGCTAACCTCTCCAGTACTGCAATCAATCTCTTATCATGATGCTCTTGAGTCTCTCCAAACACCAAGATGTCATCGACTTGACACTCCACCCCATCTAACCCTTCGAGGATCCTCTGCATCGCTTTTTGGAAGTGCTCGGGCGCCGAAGAAATACCGAAGGGTAATCTTGTGAAACAGTACCTGCCCCATGGAGTGATGAAAGTGGTAACCAACTTTGAATTCTCACTTAACTTTCTCTGCCAAAATCCACTGTTTGCATCCAGCTTAGACATAATCTTAGCACCAGACAGTTTGGCTAGAGTTTGTTCAGTCGTTGGCATTTGGTGGACCTCTCTCTGAACAGCCTTATTTAACTGGACAAAGTCACCACAAATTCTGACACTGCCATTCCTTTTGGGTACAACAACAATTGGAGAACACCACTGGGTAGGTTGATCGATCTGTTCTATCACTCCCATTTGCTCCATTCGCCCGAGTTCCTCCTTCACTTTAGGTAGTAAAGGAATAGGAATACGCCTTGGTGTAGTCAAATTAAATGGGGTAACTGAATCATCCAGCCTGATCTCGTAAACCCCATCCATGCATCCTAACCCCTGAAACAAGCTAGGGAACATCTTCTCGTAGTTGCTGTTCTTGGCGTCAACAGCAGAGATTCTAGCAATTGTCCCGAGCCGGCTACACGCACTTCTTCCCAACAAGGACTGCTCAAGACCAGGAACCACATAAATTTCGGCAGCACAGCATTGCAGGTTATGCGTAAGGGATGCTGTAAATTTACCTTTGCAGAACAGTGGTACTTTGCAAGGGCCATACAATTTCTTATCAGGCGGAAGAAGCTTTCCCTGAACTGACAAAAGA
>NW_027179921.1:22500-30000 GCF_036669925.1 Montipora capricornis | reverse complement strand
GCACTTTATTGTAGCGAAAAAGGGATCTATGATCACTGCAGAGAATGATGATGGCGTCCAGGTTACGAGGAACTCTTCGTTCTTCAAAAGCGTGCCCGCAGTGAAGGAAGAGAATGCCAGTACCGAGAAGCAAGGAAGCTTCAGTGATGTTGCAGCACCGATGCAGTCCGATCCTGCACCATTAAAGCGCTACCCGCAGCGTACGCGAACACGCCCAGTAAAGTTGGATGATTTTGTTTGTGACTGATAGCATTTGCGTGTGAACTTGCTAAGTCCTTGTTAGACTTTTAGGACTGAACTGTTTTTGTTTGTTTAAATTGTATTTTGTTTTGTTTTCATTACCCATGTTGAAAATTTGTTCCAAAGAGGGGAGAGATGTAATGTTGTTACCAAATTAGGTAATACACGGTACGAAAGTAGTGTCCCGGATGTTAGAGCACGAGGCCGGAGAGTAGGAGTTAGTTTTGTGAATCAGAAAATAAACAACGTTTTTGACAACATCGTTACAAGTAGTACACTTACTTCCCGGGTTTCGTCGGCTGTCGCAGCGAATAATTTCTTACATTCTCTTTTGAAAATATGTAGCGTCGCTCGAATGACCTCGAAGAACTCTCCCGTATTTTCTTCTGAGAGCCTCGGCTATCCAGCTATCTTCCCGTCAAAAAAAACTCAAACAACCGCTTCTGACACCATGTTGAGTGAATTATCGGCGAGGTAAACTAAAAGCAACACGACGCCATTCATTCATGAACTCAAGTGTCTTTACTCCCAGTCACGTGATCAGGTACAAAGTACAAACTATGACGATTTCAACATCACAACAATTTGGGCCACTGCTGCAGCAATCACAAACCTCCAGCCGCCTCTTGTCAATGAATAAGTCAATTTTTGTCATCCATATCAGATGCCATTTGAATGTATATGTCATAAGCACAAGTGGAAGCATCAATTATGTCTTTAAGAATTGATTTCACAATCACTTGAGACAACATTTTCTTAGTGAAAAGCTCAGGACATATGTAATTATTAAAAAAATGTTCAAATTTTGCCACATTTGCTGAGTAATTAAAATTAAAATCTATCTTCTCTGTGAATGTGTCTATTGTAGTGTATAGGTAAAAGTACTCTTCTTTTGTTTCACACACAAACATTTGATGTTGCACTTGAGTGAAATATCTATGTTTTCTGTTCAGTTCAACATTTGTCTCCTCTCCCCTGGTGCTGGATGCAACCAAGCAGCTTCCTTTCTCCTGAATGTACTCTGACACTGGCTTGCCTCTATGTGTCCAGGGGCACTTGCACTCAAACAGGGTGATTGGACAGCAGTCACATTTGCAGACACCATCAGGACTTGCTGCTATATAGGGGTAGTTCACTGAGACTACTACACCAGACTCCGTACAGTTAAAGTTCTTATGTTTCATTCCATTTTCATTGTTTTATTAAATGTGTTGCAAGTAAATGGCTCTGTCTGTGTACTGCACTGAACTGATTTACTTTTAACCTCAGGAAGGTAGCCGCAGATCTCTGCGTAAAGATTTTCAGCAGTAGTTTCATTTCTAACTGCTATGTGTGAGTCATACTTAACAATTACATCATGCGCTTTTGAAGCAGTAATTCTTCGAATTCTGTACTCTTTCCATTTGGAGTCTTTAGATTGCCCTGTTTTTGACTTTCTAACAAAAGCAGCTTCCTCTTGTGTTATTTTTATTACCTCTTTAAGAGCAATGCACTTTTCTTGAATGTTCTGGAATGTTCTTGTTTATCTCTTCTAGTATTTCTAGAATTATTTGTGGCAAATTTACAGAGCCAGTTGCTTCAGCTTCTTGCGCTTTCTTGGCCACATAATTAGTCTTGATGAAGCATAACAGTGCAGATTTACCACTAGATGCCTCAGCTAATTTCTCCCAATCTTCATTGCCAAAGTGTGAAGACCTGTCACCAGGTGCTCTTGGGTCAAATAAGCTTCTGCTTAGACGCTTCCCATGTTCAGGAGTTTTAAAACCAGTTTTGGCTTTCTTAATTCTCATATTTTTAGTCTTGTCAGGATGGTGAATTTTTTTTCGCTTACTTGTCTTTTTTCCCCATTGTTGTGGGATGGAGGTACAGGTCTTATTGTTTCCTACTCTCACCTCGAATTCTATGTAATGTAATAAAGCAGATACATGTTTACAGCTCTCTCCATACCCGGCCAAGCACCCACATTCCCCTGTATGTATATCCCCATTACTGGTATTGAGGCACATTGTAGGGACTTTCTCCGATTCTCGTTTGGGGAACAACTTTTCCACGAACGTAACAAAACTTCAGGCAGTCCGATATGTTATTATACTCAAAATCACTAATGTGTCCGCTTTCATAGAGATTTTTCCCTCCTTTCAGGGATTTTCTGTCGTTGTTTTTCAGCAGGTAAGCCTCTAGATCGGTCATCGTTATATCAGGGAAATAATAACTTCCCTTCACCCAATTTCCCAGGTTCTCCTGGAAAGGAAGCGCAATGCCGTCAATAAACAGTTTTTCCTTTCTTCTTGCAGCAATTTGGGCGTCTTCTTGTTCTTTAGTGCTACACAAATAGAATTGTAGCCAGGAAGCATAGAAAACTTTTGTTGCTAACTCGCGTTTACGAGTATCACCGGTGATAACAATTCCACAATTTTTCAAATATGTTCGCAATTTCTCGACGTTCCACACATTCAACTCCTCTCTACTGAACTCCTTTGTGTTTTCATCTTGTTGATCAGCCATGACTTACCGTTGGACTAAAAAGTGAACAGTTTTATCGCTCAACTTACATGTCAAGCACAGCGATGCGAGTTTGTTTGCCCCCTGGGAATCCCATAATATTCTGTAAATTTAAATTATTCAAAGTGGCAGCCGTATCGGTGAGAAGGTCTATTGTCTTTATCTTTTATTTATTTATCTATTATTAAAAAAACAATTGTCTTTATCACTATTAAAAATTATGAAAGTGTGAAAAATAATGAAAGTGATTTGGGTTTTAAAATTGGTACGTCTTGGGCGTGGACAAAATTCAAGCCACGCCCAAAAGCATCTTGGTACATCTTGGTAGGGGTTCTCTTTAAAATTTATTACGAGCACCCCGTCCTTTCTATTTGGGAGTCGCCCATATCTTGTGGAACAAGTCTGGAAAACCGAGCCATCCCAAGATTTAGAAGGCTCTTAATTCCCCGATCGGGTCGAGTAAATTATAACAGGCTCTCTCACTCCTATGGAAATATAAGTTTGTGCTTGAAAAGTTTTGTCTAACTCTCTGAGCGCAACGCATCACACAAAAGGATAACAATAGAAGATAATGCAAGCTTGAAGTAAGCTATTGTCAACCATTACGAACTTCTACATGTTTTTAGTGCAGCACCACAATTAAGAAAATATGGCAATCCATCGATGCGAAAAAATTTGGTTTTATAGCCATGACGTCATCGATCGTCCGTACGTACCTACGTACGTCCACCCCTCTATGTATGCCAATGTGACCAGTATCATTCTAGTTTACAGAATACATCTTTGATATTGGACATCTGGTTTCTGTAACAAGTCTGTTTTCCGGGACTGGGGTGTTAGCCCAGCGCCCAACCCCCAGACCTGGAGGGCCGGTTGGTTTGGTGTCTGAGTTTTCCTTCTTGTAGATGGATTGCCGACCAAGGCTAACTAGCTCCATCCACCCGTCGTTTAGAATCAGAGTTTTCCTTCTCCTATATGGACTGCCTACCAAGGTTATCGAGCTCCATCTACCCGGGATTTGGAATCAGAGTTGTTCTTCTCCTAGGCTATGTCGGTCCGCGGCACCCTATTCCGTATTATTCAGGTGCAACCCCCCAAAGGGAGGGCTCCCCTATCTGCCACCCGGGGGATGCGCCCCTACGCCGTATAGCCCCAGCGTTAGCCCTATGTTCCACAGGAAACCTAAAGGCTTAAGTCAAGTAAGTCATTGGACATCCATGTTTTGATCAATTGACACCTGTCAAAACAAGGTATCCTCTGACCAGTATCACGTGACCATATCGCTGGCTCAAGCTGAAAGCTCAACGAGATCAGCTGTTTTTCTTTAAGTTGGCTGCTGATCAGGTACTGGTTTTCAACTGGATTGCAGGCTCAAATCAGGTTAACTCACGTAAACATAAAAAAGGCTTCATTTTTCGCGTGCTTTCTGTCACTCGATGCTGCTACACGGCCATACTACATCAACTATAGTTCTTACAGATGTCGATAGAGTGGCGGAGATCTAACTCGAAGGTCGTGGGTTCAATTCCCACCCTGGTCAGAGTTTTTCTCTGTCCTTGTGTGGGCCCATTTCCATCAGTAGGGCTAACGCTCACATGGTTCATATGGGAAAGAAATCTAGCACTGGCTTAGATGCATCCTTGTCATTCTTCTCAACATCGCAAAGGTGTTCGCGGAATCCGTCACCTAGTCGTCTACCTGTCTCGCCAATCTATATTTATTGCATAATGTACAGGTTATGCAATAAATGACATTTGCGGAGGTACATGTCAAGCGATTGGTGATCTTAACAAATGAATGAAGGGGGTAGTTTCTAAAGAAGCAGTGGTGCAGCGTTGGTGGGGAAGTAGTATACAAATATTTTGGTTTTATCAACGAAGTTGATAATGTAAATTGGCCACTGTACAGAGATTCTAAAAGCTGACGTTTCGAGCGTTAGCCCTTCATCAGAGCGAATCGAGGAATTATGGGTTACGTGTAGTTTTTAACATGGCAACGTGAAAAATAGGAATATATTGTAATGTTTGTATTGAAGGGAAGATGATCCAAAGTAGGAATAGAAATCCTGATGCACGTGCTACTGCACGAATTGGTTCATACTGATTCAGTCTCTAGAGAGGGTTTCAGATATTCGATAGCCTTTACTGATGACTATTCAGGCACTGTATTTGTGTATCTTTTAAAGAGTAAAAGTGACACAGTAGCTGCAACTCAAAGTTTTTTGGCAGACACAGCTTCATACGGTGAGTTCAACTGTATTAGGTCAGATAATAGTGGTGAATTGATTTCTCAGAAGTTTAAGCTCTGCTGGAGAAAAATAAGATAAAGCATGAAATGTCCGCACCCTATTCTCCCCACCAAAATGGGACAGCAGAGCGACATTGCAGAACCTTTTTTGAAATGGAAAGGTGTTTACTTTTGCATTTTAATTTGAGGAAAGAATTTTGGCCTTATGCAGTAATGACTACCGTGTACATACACAATAGGTGCTTTAACAACCGCAAACAAACAGCGTACTTTGCTATCACTGGCAGAAAACCAAATTTGTCAAACATGAGAGTCTTTGGATCAGAGTGCTACGCATTTAAGCTGAATAAGCAGAAATTAGATCCGAGATGCACAAAGGGGATTTTTCTTGGGTATTATGAAGGGAGCCCCGCCTATCTGGTGTATATCCCAGAGACAGGTAAGATTGTAAAGTACAGGGTGGTGAAGTTCCCTACCACTAGGAAAGGGGTGGAGCAACAGACCCAAACAGAAAGACCATTACCTGATGATGATGTTGATCTTATGCCACCACCACACAGTATATCTGATGTCGACAGATCCAAGAAGGTTCCGGATAGACTTGCTGAACAACCCCAAGCTGAGAGTGACACCAGTCCTACTTACCAGCCTCCCGATAAAGGTTTGAGACTTCCTACGAGAATGAGAAGGCCCCCAGCCTACCTGAGTGATTATGTCACAGACATGGAAGATGATGATCAGGTACTAATAAATGTAGATTACGGTTACAAATCTTCTGCTTTCCGTCAAACTTACCAAGAGGCCATGGACACGCCTGAGTCTAGCAACTGGAAGGCAGCAATGGAGGAAGAGATGAATTCCCTAACCGAGAATAACACATTTACTTTGTCTGATTTGCCAGAGGGCAAAAATGCAGTGGGGGGTCGTTGGGTGTACACTATCAAAGAAAGTTCGACTGGTGCTAAAACTTTCAAAGCTAGGTATGTTGCTAAGGGTTACAGCCAAGTGAGAGGTATTGATTTTCAGGAATCCTTTGCACCGACTGCTAATCTCACATCATTGCGTGTGCTAATGCAAATGGCAGCACAACATCATTTGGTTTTGCACCAAATGGATGTGAAAACTGCATATCTCAATGCCCGTATTGATCGTTAGATTTACATGTATCAAGCTGAGGGCTTTGAAGTTCCCTCAAGGAGTGGAGGGGGACTTGTGTATGAATTGAACAAATCTTTGTATGGCCTTAAGTAGTCGGGTAGAAATTGGAACCGTGTACTACACTGTTTCTTGTTGGAGAAAACCAAACATGTTGGAAGTGGATTTGTTGCTATGCTTGTCTGGGTAGACGACATAATTATAGCAGCAAGCAACATGTTGCTAATGTCTTAGGGAATGTCTTACGGAATGCTGAAGGAGAGGTTTCATATGAAAGATCTGTGTAGACTTGTGCATACGTTTTGGGTATTCACGTTGAGCAAGGAGATGGCTTTGTAAAGATGAATCAAAAGGGGTACATCACTAAGGTGCTTGAGAGATCTGAGATGTCTAATTGTAAGCCTAGGTCTACACCTTCAAGCTTGAGCTTGATGGTGAAACTCCTGTGGATCCTAGACAATACCGTGAAGCAGTGGGTAGTTTGGTGTATGCTATGACATGCACCAGACCAGGCATATGCTTGGTTGTTACTAAGTTGTCACAGTTCCTGGCTGCTCCCGTGAAGGGACACTGGATAGCTTTAACCTATGTGTTGTGATACATGAAGGGGACTCTTGATTTTGAGTTGTGCTAAAGAAAGTGTGATGATGGTCTTACACTGATAGGCTACAGTGATGCTGATTGGGCGTCATGTACAGATGACAGACGTAGTATCAGTGGGTACTGCTTCAGTTTGAACACAGCCGGTCCTCTTATTTCTTGGAAATCAAGGAAACAACGAGCAGTTGCTCTATCATCATGTGAAGCTGAGTATATTGCTCTGACAGCAGCAGTCCAACAAGATATGTACCTCACTCAAGGTAAGTGGCCCTCTTTTGATTTTTTAAGGACAACCAAGGTACAATCACCTTGTCCAAAAACCCAGTCATTCAACGGAGGTCGAAACATATTGGTGTTTGATACAATTTTATTCGCAGCGTGCAGAATGCAGGCAAGATAATCATTAAGTAATGTCCTACTGCCGATATGGTAGCCGATGTCATGACCAAACCAGTAACTAAATTTAAGTAGCAAAAGTTTAGGAATTATATTTTCGGTTCTTAAGACATAACTATACAAGTAATATGCAAGCATAACGTCGTATTGTTATTATTGTATCCATTTAAGAGATAACACGTCTTATGTTGAGTTCACTTAGTGTAATAATATGTGGATGTAATTCTAGGATCAAGTGGGGGGTGTTAGGATGATCTCATTATATGTAGTGGGATGCCTGTGCAATTGACTTGTATGATGCAATAAAAGTTCCCGGATGTTGTTCTTCCATGAGGTAAATCATGGTGTATTTAATGTGTT
>NW_027179921.1:7500-12500 GCF_036669925.1 Montipora capricornis | reverse complement strand
TCTACTTCATTGATAGCCCTAGTCACACCAGAAAGAATTTGTTCATTTTGTGTCATATCCTATGGTGCACTTTATCTAAGAATGCAAGCATCATGTATGCTGCCCCGATAGCCTACCATACCATGAATAAATTTTAAGCTACAATGGGGGACAAAACTCTTACGACGCTTGACATGATCTGCCTTTATTTCTCCCCTTTTCCCCCACCCCCCAAGCAATGTTGTAGTTTGTGCGGCGCTGTACACTTTACCCTGTCCTAAAAGAGTTTGTTCATTTCAACATTGTTTGGAGGGGGGAGGGGAGGGCCATTCGTGGTATCCACGTGGTTAGAGAAGTGCATATTATGCTACATTTGAATATGTGAAAAGAAAAGGCTCTGGAAGGAAGGTTTTCGATATCCGTCCCAAGGAGTTTTGTCCTCCATTGTAGAATCAACTATATATAATATATGCCATGAAGGGTCACTCTGTAATGCTGCTTACGATTATAATAACCCTCATGATTTTGTGGTGGAGCATTTATCTCTATGGCTCCCACAATTTGAGGTATACCATACATCTCTTCAAGCACGTCAACCTTTTCTGTTATTTTCTGCCTTGTCAAGGGAAATTTTGTGAATTGATCCTTCATTCGAAGAAGAGCGCACTTGAATTCACTGCAGGTATATTTCACTGTTGACTTTCTTCTTCCAAATTAAATCCGCAGCTTCTATAACTGTTGCCGGTTGCAAGTCTCCATAATGCTAAACCGACCCTTTCTTCTACACTAAGTGGCGTTCACATCCGCGTCTGTTGTTTTTGTAGATCTGCTCTTACAAGGTCACAAAAGTATTCAAATGTTCCATGAGTGAAACGAAAATGTTCTCATGGTTAGAATGGAAGTCTGCTTTTGCAATATATGGTATATGAAAACTTCATATGTAATGGTACTCACCAACAGTTCTGTTGGTAAGACTCTCAATAGCACGTTCCAAATTGAAGCTGCACTTTAGAACACGGTCAAGGCATATCTTGAAATGGAAATGTTTGACAAATTATAGTCAGTGTTGAATATACACGCCACTGGAAATAAAACAAAATGTACATGAATCAAGTTAAGTGGTGAGTCTTCGCTACTATCAGCTATGCTTTATTGAGCTTCAATCCTCGGTACATTCTGTAACGAAAGAAAACTTTCATTCATTCTTTACTCTCTAATTGCACATCAGACAAAATCTAATGAAATGACGTAGAGGTACTGATGGGACTAAAACAAATGATGCTAAAGAGAACTGAACTCAATCATAAGGGCTGAGAAAAATTGTGCTCACTGCTGAACATATTTTTTTTTGTTTGTGGATTCAACAAAATGATTGTTAATAATTAATAAGAACACTCCTTAATCATTGTTGATCTCTTATAAATGTGCCCATTTGATCAAGTTAACAAGTTGAGGTAGGACGTCATGTACAGCTTTATTGTATTAAACTCACAAAGGGCTTTTAGATGTAAAAATAAAAGCCAAGTGTCAATATATTTTTAATAGTCATGTAAAATATTATTGTCTGGTTGGAAAAGCTTCGAATCTAGTGCATGCAAGAAAGTTGAAATGCCAATATCTACAATCCCTGCTGACAACACAAACCTTATCAGAAGCTACCCAATCAGAAGCTGACACTTTGGTTGTAAACATGTACTTTTCAATGCAACCCTCCTGTTGGTTATCACTTCCAGTTTCTTGATTACAGTTCCTTAAGGCCATACTGTAAGGGCAAATTACCACATTATTTATTATTTCTTTTTTGCAAGTCAATTTGAGATTAGAAGCACATCAGACTGGGACGACCTATCTCCACTTTCAGTAGAATGAAATGAATAATACGATTAAAAACATTTGTTTCCTGCTCCGGAAGCATAATAAAAGTTAAAAAGGTTTTACAAACTCGGAGCTAAATGTTAAAACTTATGAAACTTATGAAATATTTCGTCCGTTTTTTCAACCGGACTTCATCAGTCAATGATGTGAATGTTAAAAAGATGAATTTTAAAAAGGTTTTTAACGCCTCTTGGGGGTTAGAATTGTGTCATAGATGGCTACTAATTCATAACCATTGTCTCTGTTTAACGCCGGTTTCGTAAGTTTAATTTGAGTAGCTTCTTTTATCCCTGCGTTTGAAGGTGTGAACTTCGGTTGATAGTACTTTTGTCCTATTTGGGTCCACCGAGTGGCCCTCCAGGCGATAATGCTCGTGAATAGCTGATGAACTTCTTGATTGGTGTTCTTTTACTCTGATTTTCAGAGAGCGGGCCGTTTCGCCAACGTACTCCTTGTTACACTTCTCACAATGGATCTGGTACACAGTACCGCATTTCTTGAGATTGACAGTTGTGTCCTTGACACGTACCAATTGTGATCTTAGAGAATTGACGGGTTTATCAATAAGTGTAACCTCGTGTGACTTGAAAGCTCTTTGCAGGCGTTCCGAGATTCCTTTGATGTATGGCGTTGATGCATAGATTTTCTTCTCGTTTTGAGGCTCTTCGGTATCTTCTGTTGTAGATTTTGGATGTGGTATTGTTAGCATCCATTCTGGATAGTTATTCATTTTTAGAGCTTGCTTGACGTGCTGTGTTTCTCTAGTTCTGTCATCGTTTTCCGTAACCAAGGTCTGAGCTCTCAACATCAGGGTGTTAACCACAGCTCTTTTGTGTTGTAGATGATGGTTTGATTGGAAGTTTAGGTACTGGTCCGTGTGCGTAGGTTTGCGGTACACTGAGATCTTGGTAGAACCATCTTGGTTAATACTCACACAGGTATCAAGGAAAGGAATCCTGCCATCCTTTTCTTGTTCCGAAGTGAACTGGATATGTTGGTCAATGGAGTTTAGATGTTCTGAGAAGGAATCGACGGCGTTTTCGTGAATCTTGGCCATCGTGTCATCCACATATCGATACCACATAGTTGGAGGGGTGGGGGCGGTGTCCAGAGCTCTGCTCTCGAACTGTTCCATGTAGAGATTGGCCACTACAGGGAAATTGGAGACCCCATGGCGGCTCCTTTCTTTTGTTTGTAGAATTCACCATGGAATGTGAAGTATGTGCTCGAGAGGCACATCTCTAGTAGAACAGATAATTGGGCAATGTCTAACGGGCATCTATCCGGTAAGCTCTGGTCACTTTCCAGTTTGGCTCTGACAACTGGAATGGCTTCATTGATCGGAATGCTGGTAAACAGTGAGGAAACATCGTATGAAACGAGTTTCTGTCCAGGGGGTACTTCAAGTTCTGCAATCTTGTTGACAAAGTCTTCACTGTTGACGATGTGATGACTGTTGAGGCCAACAAGAGGTTTCATAATCTTAGCAAGGAACTTGGCAGTATCATACATCACGCTACCAATGCTCGAAACTATTGGCCGTAGCGGTACGTCTTTCTTGTGAATCTTGGGTAGCCCGTAGAACTTTGGGACATTCTCTGCTGTGGGGTACAGTTGATTGTAAAGATAATTAGGGATTCTCTTTTCTTTGCGCCACTCCTTCAAGGTTTGAATAAGTTTGTTTTTGATGGCTCTGGTTGGGTCAGATGTCAGTTTTTCATACGTATTGGTATCGTCTAGAAGAGCCTTCACCAGTTCGAGAGCAGAGCTCTGGACACCGCCCCCACCCCTCCAACTATGTGGTATCGATATGTGGATGACACGATGGCCAAGATTCACGAAAACGCCGTCGATTCCTTCTCAGAACATCTAAACTCCATTGACCAACATATCCAGTTCACTTCGGAACAAGAAAAGGATGGCAGGATTCCTTTCCTTGATACCTGTGTGAGTATTAACCAAGATGGTTCTACCAAGATCTCAGTGTACCGCAAACCTACGCACACGGACCAGTACCTAAACTTCCAATCAAACCATCATCTACAACACAAAAGAGCTGTGGTTAACACCCTGATGTTGAGAGCTCAGACCTTGGTTATGACAGAACTAGAGAAACACAGCACGTCAAGCAAGCTCTAAAAATGAATAACTATCCAGAATGGATGCTAACAATACCACATCCAAAATCTACAACAGAAGATACCGAAGAGCCTCAAAACGAGAAGAAAATCTATGCATCAACGCCATACATCAAAGGAATCTCGGAACGCCTGCAAAGAGCTTTCAAGTCACACGAGGTTACACTTATTGATAAACCCGTCAATTCTCTAAGATCACAATTGGTACGTGTCAAGGACACAACTGTCAATCTCAAGAAATGCGGTACTGTGTACCAGATCCATTGTGAGAAGTGTAACAAGGAGTACGTTGGCGAAACGGCCCGCTCTCTGGAAATCAGAGTAAAAGAACACCAATCAAGAAGTTCATCAGCTATTCACGAGCATTGTCGCCTGGAGGGCCACTCGGTGGACCCAAATAGGACAAAAGTACTATCAACCGAAGTTAACACCTTCAAACGCAGGATAAAAGAAGCTATTCAAATTAAACTTACGAAACCGGCGTTAAACAGAGACAATGGTTACGAATTAGCAGCCATCTATGACACAATTCTAACCCCCAAGAGGCGTTAAAAACCTTTTTAAAATTCATCTTTTTAACATTCACATCATTGACTGATGAAGTCCGGTTGAAAAAACGGACGAAATATTTCATAAGTATTAACTTTTAGCTCCGAGTTTGTAAAACCTTTTTAACTTTGAAATGAATAATATTATTTTAGGTATTTTTACTCTCTCCTGTAGAAAGATGTTAGTATATTACAGGGCTACTCCCAGAATTCCAGCACTGACAGCAACACATAGCCTCAATGAACTACTTAGCGTAGCATCAACCAATATAAATAATACACTGAACTGTATTTTAACATACCCAGATCCTTCCTGGCACACTGACTTGTGGTCATTGAACTCAGACATCTTTAATGCCTAAAGAGAGAATTATGGCTTGATCAATTCCAAGGAGAGGTGATAAAATACCCTACAAATGCCCGGGGAGGGGGAACTATAAATACAAATATACTAACATAA
>NW_027179920.1:0-14561 GCF_036669925.1 Montipora capricornis | reverse complement strand
AGAGGAAAATAACGTTTTTCGCAAAAGTTCAAAATCGGGCCATTTTTGGCAAAAGTAGCGATCTAGGGGGGACCAAAGGAAAATTTTCAAAAATGGCCGATTTTTTGGTCGAACTTCGGAAGGCTAAAAAAATAGGAAATACAAGTCGCCTGATGGCCTAATTAGTATGGATTGAAAGCTAAACTATCCTAGATTTGTGCTATGCAAAAAACCGCATGAAAAAGACCTATTAGAGGAGAAATACGTTTTTCGCAAAAGTATCAAATCGGCCATTTTTGGCAAAGTAGCAAGGGGGGACCAAGGAACATTTTCAAAATGGCCGATTTTTTGTCGAACTTCGGAAGGCTAAAAAATAGGAAACAAGTCGCCTGATGGCCTAATTAGTATGGATTGAAAGCTAAACTATACTAGATTTGTGCTATGCAAAAACCGCATGAAAAAAAGACCTATTAGAGGAGAAATAACGTTTACGCAAAAGTATCAAAATCGGCCATTTTTGGCAAAGTAGCAAAGGGGGGACCAAAGGAAATTTTTCAAAAATGGCCGATTTTTTGGTCGAACTTCGGAAGGCTTAAAAAATAGGAAATACAAGTCGCCTGATGGCCTAATTAGTATGGATTGAAAGCTAAACTATCCTAGATTTGTGCTATGCAAAAAACCGCATGAAAAAGGACCTATTAGAGGAGAAATACCATTTTTCGCAAAAGTATCAAAATCGGCCATTTTTGGCAAAGTAGCAAAGGGGGGCCCAAAGGAAAATTTTCAAAAATGGCCGATTTTTTGGTCGAACTTCGGAAGGCTAAAAAAATAGGAAATACAAGTCGCCTGATGGCCTAATTAGTATGGATTGAAAGCTAAACTATCCTAGATTTGTGCTATGCAAAAAACCGCATGAAAAAAGACCTATTAGATGGGAAATAACGTTTTTCGCAACAGTACCAAAATCGGCCATTTCTGGCAAAGTAGCAAAGGGGGGACCAAAGGATAATTTTCAAAAATGGCCGATTTTTTGGTCGAACTTCGGAAGGCTAAAAAAATAGGAAATACAAGTCGCCTGATGGCCTAATTAGTATGGATTGAAAGCTAAACTATCCTAGATTTGTGCTATGCAAAAAACCGCATGAAAAAAGACCTTCTAGAGGAGAAATAACGTTTTTCGCAAAAGTATCAAAATCGGCCATTTTTGGCAAAGTAGCAAAGGGGGGACCAAAGGAAAATTTTCAAAAATGGCCGATTTTTTGGTCGAACTTCGGAAGGCTAAAAAAATAGGAAATACAAGTCGCCTGATGGCCTAATTAGTATGGATTGAAAGCTAAACTATCCTAGATTTGTGCTATGCAAAAAACCGCATGAAAAAAGACCGATTAGAGGAGAAATAACGTTTTTCGCAAAAGTATCAAAATCGGCCATTTTTGGCAAAGTAGCAAAGGGGGGACCAAAGGAAAATTTTCAAAAATGGCCGATTTTTTGGTCGAACTTCGGAAGGCTAAAAAAATAGGAAATACAAGTCGCCTGATGGCCTAATTAGTATGGATTGAAAGCTAAACTATCCTAGATTTGTGCTATGCAAAAACCGCATGAAAAAAGACCTATTAGAGGAGAAATAACGTTTTTCGCAAAAGTATCAAAATCGGCCATTTTTGGCAAAGTAGCAAAGGGGGGACCAAAGGAAATTTTCAAAAATGGCCGATTTTTTGGTCGAACTTCGGAAGGCTAAAAAAATAGGAAATACAAGTCGCCTGATGGCCTAATTAGTATGGATTGAAAGCTAAACTATCCTAGATTTGTGCTATGCAAAAAACCGCATGAAAAAAGACCTATTAGAGGAGAAATAACATTTTTCGCAAAACTATCAAAATCGCCCATTTTTGGCAAAGTAGCAAAGGGGGGACCAAAGGAAAATTTTCAAAAATGGCCGATTTTTTGGTCGAACTTCGGAAGGCTAAAAAATAGGAAATACAAGTCGCCTGATGGCCTAATTAGTATGGATTGAAAGCTAAACTATCCTAGATTTGTGCTATGCAAAAAAACCGCATGAAAAAGACCTATTAGAGGAGAATAACGTTTTTCGCAAAAGTATCAAAATCGGCCATTTTTGGCAAAGTAGCAAAGGGGGGACCAAAGGAAAATTTTCAAAATGGCCGATTTTTTGGTCGAACTTCGGAAGGCTAAAAAATAGGAAATACAAGTCGCCTGATGGCCTAATTAGTATGGATTGAAAGCTAAACTATCCTAGATTTGTGCTATGCAAAAACCGCATGAAAAAAGACCTATTAGAGGAGAAATAACGTTTTTCGCAAAAGTATCAAAATCGGCCATTTTTGGCAAAGTAGCAAAGGGGGACCAAAGGAAAATTTTCAAAAATGGCCGATTTTTTGGTCGAACTTCGGAAGGCTTAAAAAATAGGAAATACAAGTCGCCTGATGGCCTAATTAGTATGGATTGAAAGCTAAACTATCCTAGATTTGTGCTATGCAAAAAACCGCATGAAAAAAGACCTATTAGAGGAGAAATAACGTTTTTCGCAAAAGTATCAAAATCGGCCATTTTTGGCAAAGTAGCAAAGGGGGGACCAAAGGAAAATTTTCAAAAATGGCCGATTTTTTGGTCGAACTTCGGAAGGCTAAAAAATAGGAAATACAAGTCGCCTGATGGCCTAATTAGTATGGATTGAAAGCTAAACTATCCTAGATTTGTGCTATGCAAAAAACCGCATGAAAAAGGACCTATTAGAGGAGAAATAACGTTTTTCGCAAAAGTATCAAAATCGGCCATTTTTGGCAAAGTAGCAAAGGGGGGACCAAAGAAAATTTTCAAAAATGGCCGATTTTTTGGTCTAACTTCGGAAGGCTAAAAACTAGCAAATACAAGTCGCCTGATGGCCTAATTAGTATGGATTGAAAGCTAAACTATCCTAGATTTGTGCTATGAAAAAACCGCATGAAAAAAGACCTTCTAGAGGAGAAATAACGTTTTTCGCAAAAGTATCAAAATCGGCCATTTTTGGCAAAGTAGCAAAGGGGGGACCAAAGGAAAATTTTCAAAAATGGCCGATTTTTTTGGTTCGAACTTCGGAAGGCTAAAAAATAGGAATTACCAGTCGCCTGATGGCCTAATTAGTATGGATTGAAAGCTAAACTATCCTAGATTTGTGCTATGCAAAAAACCGCATGAAAAAGACCTATTAGAGAGAAATAACGTTTTTCGCAAAAGTATCAAAATCGGCCATTTTTGGCAAAGTAGCAAAGGGGGACCAAAGGAAAATTTTTCACAAAAATGGCCGATTTTTTTGGTCATCTTCGGAAGGCTAAAAAAATAGGAAATACAAGTCGCCTGATGGCCTAATTAGTATGGATTGAAAGCTAAACTATCCTAGATTTGTGCTATGCAAAAAACCGCATGAAAAAAGACCTATTAGAGGAGAAATAACGTATTACGCAAAAGTATCAAAATCGGCCATTTTTGGCAAAGTAGCAAATGGCGGACAAATGGAAAAATATCAAAAATGGCCGATTTTTTGGTCGAACTTCGGAAGGCTAAAAAAATAGGAATACAAGTCGCCTGATGGCCTAATTAGTATGGATTGAAAGCTAAACTATCCTAGATTTGTGCTATGCAAAAAACCGCATGAAAAAAGACCGATTAGAGGAGAAATAACGTTTTTCGCAAAAGTATCAAAATCGGCCATTTTTGGCAAAGTAGCAAAGGGGGGACCAAAGGAAAATTTTCAAAAATGGCCGATTTTTGGTCGAACTTCGGAAGGCTAAAAAATAGGAAATACAAGTCGCCTGATGGCCTAATTAGTATGGATTTAAAGCTAAACTATCCTAGATTTGTGCTATGCAAAAACCGCATGAAAAAGACCTATTAGAGGAGAAATAATTTTTTCGCAAAAGTATCAAAATCGGCCATTTTTGGCAAAGTAGCAAGGGGGGACCAAAGGAAAATTTTCAAAAATGGCCGATTTTTTGGTCGAACTTCGGAAGGCTAAAAAAATAGGAAATACAAGTCGCCTGATGGCCTAATAGTATGGATTGAAAGCTAAACTATCCTAGATTTGTGCTATGCAAAAAACCGAATGAAAAAGACCTATTAGAGGAGAAATAACGTTTTTCGCAAAAGTATCAAAATCGGCCATTTTTGGCAAAGTAGCAAAGGGGGGACCAAAGGAAAATTTTCAAAAATGGCCGATTTTTTGGTCGAACTTCGGAAGCCTAAAAAAATAGGAAATACAAGTCGCCTGATGGCCTAATTAGTATGGATTGAAAGCTAAACTATCCTAGATTTGTGCTATGCAAAAAACCGCATGAAAAAAGACCTATTAGAGAAGAAATAACGTTTTTCGCAAAAGTATCAAATCGGCCATTTTTGGCAAAGTAGCAAAGGGGGACCAAAGGAAAATTTTCAAAAATGGCCGATTTTTTGGTCGAACTTCGGAAGGCTAAAAAAATACGGAAATACAAGTCCGCCCTGATGGCCTAATTAGTTTGGATTGAAAGCTAAACTATCCTAGATTTGTGCTATGCAAAAAACCGCATGAAAAAAGACCGATTAGAGGAGAAATAACGTTTTTCGCAAAAGTATCAAAATCGGCCATTTTTGGCAAAGTAGCAAAGGGGGGACCAAAGGAAAATTTTCAAAAATGGCCCATTTTTTGGTCGAACTTCGGAAGGCTAAAAAAATAGGAAATACAAGTCGCCTGATGGCCTAATTAGTATGGATTGAAAGCTAAACTATCCTAGATTTGTGCTATGCAAAAAACCGCATGAAAAAAGACCGATTAGAGGAGAAATAACGTTTTTCGCAAAAGTATCAAAATCGGCCATTTTTGGCAAAGTAGCAAAGGGGGACCAAAGGAAAATTTTCAAAAAAGGCCGATTTTTTGGTCGCTCTTCGGAAGGCTAAAAAAATAGGAAATACAAGTCGCCTGATGGCCTAATTAGTATGGATTGAAAGCTAAACTATCCTAGATTTGTGCTATGCAAAAACCGCATGAAAAAAGACCGATTAGAGGAGAAATAACGTTTTTCGCAAAAGTATCAAAATCAGCCATTTTTGGCAAAGTTGCAAAGGGGGGACCGCAGCAAAATTTTTCAAAATTGCCGATTTTTTAGTCTCACTTCGGAAGGCTCATACACAGTAAATACAAGTCGCCTGATGGCCTAATTAGTATGGATTGAAAGCTAAACTAACTAGATTTGTGCTCTGCAAAAACCGCATGAAAAAGACCTATTAGAGGAGAAATAACGTTTTCGCAAAAGTATCAAAATCGGCATTTTTGGCAAAGTAGCAAAGAGGGGACCAAAGGAAAATTTTCAAAAATGGCCGATTTTTTGGTCGAACTTCGGAAGGCTAAAAAAATAGGAAATACAAGTCGCCTGATGGCCTAATTAGTATGGATTGAAAGCTAAACTATCCTAGATTTGTGCTATGCAAAAAAACGCATGAAAAAAGACCTATTAGAGGAGAAATAACGTTTTTCGCAAAAGTATCAAAATCGGCCATTGTTATCAAAAGCCCATTTTTGGCAAGTAGCAAAGGGGGACCAAAGGAAAATTTTCAAAATTGGCCGATTTTTTGGACGAACTTCTGTAGGCATATTAAATACGAAATACACGGAGCCTGATGGCCTAATTAGTATGGATTGAAAGCTAAACTATCCTAGATTTGTGCTATGCAAAAAACCGCATGAAAAAAGACCTATTAGAGGAGAAACAACGTTGCGCTCAACAGTATCAAAATCGGCCATTTTTGGCAAAGTAGCAAAGAGGGGGACCAAAGGAAAATTTTCAAAAATGGCCATTTTTTGGTCGAACTTCGGAAGGCTAAAAAATAGGAAATACAAGTCGCCTGATGGCCTAATTAGTATGGATTGAAAGCTAAACTATCCTAGATTTGTGCTATACAAAAAACCGCATGATAAAAAACCTATTAGAGGAGAAATAAGATTTTTCGCAAAAGTATCAAAATCGGCCATTTTTGGCAAAGTAGCAAAGGGGGGACCAAAGGAAAATTTTTTTAAAAACGGCCGATTTTTTGGTCGAACTTCGGAAGGCTAACAAAATAGGAAATACAAGTCGCCTGATGGCCTAATTAGTTTGGATTGAAAGCTAAACTATCCTAGACTTGTGCTATGCAAAAAACCGCATAAAAAAAAGACCGATTAGAGGAGAAAAAACGTTTTTCGCAAAAGTATCAAAATCGGCCATTTTTGGCAAAGTAGCATAGGGGGGACCAAGAGAAAATTTTTAAAAATGACCGATTTTTTGGTCGAACTTCGGAAGGCTAAAAAAATAGGAAACACAAGTCGCCTGATGGCCTAATTAGTATGGATTGAAAGCTAAACTATCCTAGATTTGTGCTATGCAAAAAACCGCATGAAAAAAGACCTATTAGAGGAGAAATAACATTTTTCGCAAAAGTATCAAAATCGGCCATTTTTGGCAAAGTAGCAAAGGGGGGACCAAAGGAAAATTTTCAAAAATGGCCGATTTTTTTGGTCGAACTTCGGAAGGCTAAAAAAATAGGAAATACAAGTCGCCTGATGGCCTAATTAGT
Source organism: Montipora capricornis (assembly GCF_036669925.1). Classification (NCBI taxonomy): domain Eukaryota; kingdom Metazoa; phylum Cnidaria; class Anthozoa; order Scleractinia; family Acroporidae; genus Montipora; species Montipora capricornis. The sequence goes on along the minus strand of NW_027179920.1, from coordinate 8,003 downwards.
ATGGATTGAAAGCTAAACTATCCTAGATTTGTGCTATGCAAAAAACCGCATAAAAAAAGACCTATTAGAGGAGAAATAACGTTTTTCGCAAAAGTATCAAAATCGGCCATTTTTGGCAAAGTAGCAAAGGGGGGGACCAAAGGAAAATTTTCAAAAAATGGCCGATTTTTTGGTCGAACTTCGGAAGGCTAAAAAATAGGAAATACAAGTCGCCTGATGGCCTAATTAGTATGGATTGAAAGCTAAACTATCCTAGATTTGTGCTATGCAAAAAACCGCATCAAAAAGGACCTATTAGAGGAGAAATGAAATTTTACGCAAAAGTATCAAAATCGCCATTTTTGGCAAAGTAGCAAAGGGGGGACCAAAGGAAAATTTTCAAAAATGGCCGATTTTTTGGTCGAACTTCGGAAGGCTTAAAAAATAGGAAATACAAGTCGCCTGATGGCCTAATTAGTATGGATTGAAAGCTAAACTATCCTAGATTTGTGCTATGCAAAAAACCGCATGAAAAAGGACCTATTAGAGGAGAAATCACATTTTTCGCAAAAGTATCAAAATCGGCCATTTTTGGCAAAGTAGCAAAGGGGGGACCAAAGGAAAATTTTCAAAAATGGCCGATTTTTTGGTCGAACTTCGGAAGGCTAAAAAAATAGGAAATACAAGTCGCCTGATGGCCTAATTAGTATGGATTGAAAGCTAAACTATCCTAGATTTGTGCTATGCAAAAAACCGCAGGAAAAAAGACCTATTAGAGGAGAAATGACATTTTTCGCAAAAGTATCAAAATCGGCCATTTTTGGCAAAGTAGCAAAGGGGGACCAAAGGAAAATTTTCAAAAATGGCCGATTTTTTTGGTCGAACTTCGGAAGGCTTAAAAAATAGGAAATACAAGTCGCCTGATGGCCTAATTAGTATGGATTGAAAGCTAAACTATCCTAGATTTGTGCTATGCAAAAAACCGCATGAAAATTACCTATCTAGGAGAAATAACGTTTTTCGCAAAAGTATCAAAATCGGCCATTTTTGGCAAAGTAGCAAAGGGGGGACCAAAGGAAAATTTTCAAAAATGGCCGATTTTTTGGTCGAACTTCGGAAGGCTAAAAAATAGGAAATACAAGTCGCCTGATGGCCTAATTAGTATGGATTGAAAGCTAAAATATCCTAGATTTGTGCTATGCAAAAAACCGCATGAAAAAGGACCTATTAGAGGAGAAATGACATTTTTCGCAAAAGTATCAAAATCGGCCATTTTTGGCAAAGTAGCAAAGGGGGACGAAAGGAAAATTTTCAAAAATGGCCGATTTTTTGGTCGAACTTCGGAAGGCTAAAAAATAGGAAATACAAGTCGCCTGATGGCCTAATTAGTATGGATTGAAAGCTAAACTATCCTAGATTTGTGCTATGCAAAAAACCGCATGAAAAAAGACCGATTAGAGGAGAAATAACGTTTTTCGAAAAAGTATCAAAATCGGCCATTTTTGGCAAAGTAGCAAAGGGGGGACCAAAGGAAAATTTTCAAAAATGGCCGATTTTTTGGTCGAACTTCGGAAGGCTAAAAAATAGGAAATACAAGTCGCCTGATGGCCTAATTAGTATGGATTGAAAGCTAAACTATCCTAGATTTGTGCTATGCAAAAAACCGCATGAAAACAGACCTATTAGAGGCGAAATGACATTTTTCGAACAAGTATCAAAATCGGCCATTTTTGGCAAAGTAGCAAAGGGGGGACCAAAGGAAAATTTTCAAAAATGGGCCGATTTTTTGGTCGAACTTCGGAAGGCTAAAAAAATAGGAAATACAAGTCGCCTGATGGCCTAATTAGTATGGATTGAAAGCTAAACTATCCTAGATTTGTGCTATGCAAAAAACCGCATGAAAAAAGACCTATTAGAGGAGAAATAACGTTTTTCGCAAAAGTATCAAAATCGGCCATTTTTGGCAACGTAGCAAAGGGGGGACCAAAGGAAAATTTTCAAAAATGGCCGATTTTTTGGTCGAACTTCGGAAGGCTAAAAAAATAGGAAATACAAGTCGCCTGATGGCCTAATTAGTATGGATTGAAAGCTAAACTATCCTAGATTTGTGCTATGCAAAAAACCGCATGACAAGACGCTCATCAGAGGAGAAATAACGTTTTTCGCAAAAGTATCAAAATCGGCCATTTTTGGCAAAGTAGCAAAAGGGGGACCAAAGGAAATTTTTCAAAAATGGCCGATTTTTTGGTCGAACTTCGGAAGGCTAAAAAAATAGGAAATACAAGTCGCCTGATGGCCTAATTAGTATGGATTGAAAGCTAAACTATCCTAGATTTGTGCTATGCAAAAAACCGCATGAAAAAAGACCTATTAGAGGAGAAATTCCATTTTTGGCAAAAGTATCAAAATCGGCCATTTTTGGCAAAGTAGCAAAGGGGGGACCAAAGGAAAATTTTCAAAAATGGCCGATTTTTTGGTCGAACTTCGGAAGTCTAAAAAATAGGAAATACAAGTCGCCTGATGGCCTAATTAGTATGGATTGAAAGCTAAACTATCCTAGATTTGTGCTATGCAAAAAACCGCATGAAAAAAGACCTATTAGAGGAGAAATACGTTTTTCGCAAAAAGTATCAAAATCGGCCATTTTTGGCAAAGTAGCAAAGGGGGGACCAAAGGAAAATTTTCAAAAATGGCCGATTTTTTGGTCGAACTTCGGAAGGCTAAAAAAATAGGAAATACAAGTCGCCTGATGGCCTAATTAGTATGGATTGAAAGCTAAACTAACCTAGATTTGTGCTATGCAAAAAACCGCATGAAAAAAGACCGATTAGAGGAGAAATAACGTTTTTCGCAAAAGTATCAAAATCGGCCATTTTTGGCAAAGTAGCAAAGGGGGGACCAAAGGAAAATTTTCAAAAATGGCCGATTTTTGGTCGAACTTCGGAAGGCTAAAAAATAGCAAATACAAGTGGCCTGATGGCCTAATTAGTATGGATTGAAAGCTAAACTATCCTAGATTTGTGCTATGCAAAAAACCGCATGAAAAAAGACCTATTAGAGGAGATATCACGTTTGTCGCAAAAGTATCACAATCGGCCATTTTTGGCAAAGTAGCAACGGGGGGACCAAAGGAAAATTTTCAAAAATGGCCGATTTTTTGGTCGAACTTCGGAAGGCTAAAAAATAGGAAAAACAAGTCCGCCTGATGGCCTAATTAGTATGGATTGAAAGCTAAACTATCCTAGATTTGTGCTATGCAAAAAACCGCATGAAAAAAGACCGATTAGAGGAGAAATAACTTTTTTCGCAAAAGTATCAAAATCGGCCATTTTTGGCAAAGTAGCAAAGGGGGGACCAAAGGAAAATTTTCAAAAATGGCCGATTTTTTGGTCGAACTTCGGAAGGCTAAAAAAATAGGAAATACAAGTCGCCTGATGGCCTAATTAGTATGGATTGAAAGCTAAACTATCCTAGATTTGTGCTATGCAAAAAACCGCATGAAAAAAGACCTATTAGAGGAGAACTGACAATTTTCGCAAAAGTATCAAAATCGGCCATTTTTGGCAGAGTAGCAAAGGGGGGACTAAAGGAAAATTTTCAAAAATGGCCGATTTTTTGGTCGACCTTCGTAAGGCTAAAAAAATAGAAACTACAAGTCGCCTGATTGCCTAATTATAGGGATTGAAAGCTAAACTATCCTAGATTTGTGCTATGCAAAAAACCGCATGAAAAAAGACCGATTAGAGGAGAAATAACGTTTTTCGCAAAAGTATGAAAATCGGCCATTTTTTGGCAAAGTAGCAAAGGGGGTACCAAAGGAAAATTTTCAAAAGGCCGATTTTTTGGTCGAACTTCGGAAGGCTAAAAAAGAAGGAAATACAAGTCGCCTGATGGCCTAATTAGTATGGATTGAAAGCTAAACTATCCTAGATTTGTGCTATGCAAAAAACCGCATGAAAAAGACCTAATTAGAGGAAATAACGTTTTTCGCAAAAGTATCAAAATCGGCCATTTTTGGCAAAGTAGCAAAGGGGGACCAAAGGAAAATTTTCAAAAATGGCCGATTTTTTGGTCGAACTTCGGAAGGCTAAAAAAATAGGAAATACAAGTCGCCTGATGGCCTAATTAGTATGGATTGAAAGCTAAACTATCCTAGATTTGTGCTATGCAAAAAACCGCATGAAAAAAGACCGATTAGAGGAGAAATAACGTTTTTCGCAAAAGTATCAAAATCGGCCCTTTTTGGCAAAGTAGCAAAGGGGTGACCAAAGGAAAATTTTCAAAAATGGCCGATTTTTTTGGTCGAACTTCGGAAGGCTAAAAAAATAGGAAATACAAGTCGCCTGATGGCCTAATTAGTATGGATTGAAAGCTAAACTATCCTAGATTTGTGCTATGCAAAAAACCGCATGAAAAAGACCTATTAGAGGAGAAATAACGTTTTTCGCAAAAGTATCAAAATCGGCCATTTTTGGCAAAGTAGCACAGGTGGGACCAAAGGAAATTTTTAATTAATTGCCGTTTTTTTGGTTGATCTTCGGAAGGCTAAAAAAATAGGAAATACAAGTCGCCTGATGGCCTAATTAGTATGGATTGAAAGCTAAACTATCCTAGATTTGTGCTATGCAAAAAACCGCATGAAAAAAGACCTATTAGGAGAAATAACGTATTTCGCAAAAGTATCAAAATCGGCCATTTTTGGCAAAGTAGCAAAGGGGGGACCAAAGGAAAATTTTCAAAACTGGCCGATTTTTTGGTCGAACTTCGGAAGGCTAAGAAAATAGGAAATACAAGTCGCCTGATGGCCTAATTAGTATGGATTGAAAGCTAAACTATCCTAGATTTGTGCTATGCAAAAAACCGCATGAAAAAAGACCTATTAGAGGAGAAATAACGTTTTTCGCAAAAGTATCAAAATCGGCCATTTTTGGCAAAGTAGCAAAGGGGGGACCAAAGGAAAATTTTCAAAAATGGCCGATTTTTTGGTCGAACTTCGGAAGGCTAAAAAAATAGGAAATACAAGTCGCCTGTGGGCCTAAGTGGTATGGATTGCAAGCTAAACTATCCTAGATTTGTGCTATGCAAAAAACCGCATGACAAATGACCTATTAGAGGAGAAATAACTTTTTTCGCAAAAGTATCAAAATCGGCCATTTTTGGCAAAGTAGCAAAGGGGGGACCAAAGGAAAATTTTCAAAAATGGCCGATTTTTTGGTCGAACTTCGGAAGGCTAAAAAAATAGGAAATCCAAGTCGCCTGATGGCCTAATTAGTATGGATTGAAAGCTAAACTATCCTAGATTTGTGCTATGCAAAAAACCGCATGAAAAAAGACCTATTAGAGGAGAAATAACGTTTTTCGCAAAAGTATCAAAATCGGCCATTTTTGGCAAAGTAGCAAAGGGGGGACCAAAGGAAAATTTTCAAAAATGGCCGATTTTTTGGTCGAACTTCGGAAGGCTAAAAAAATGGGAAATACAAGTCGCCTGATGGCCTAATTAGTATGGATTGAAAGCTAAACTATCCTAGATTTGTGCTATGCAAAAAACCGCATGAAAAAAGACCTATTAGAGGAGAAATAACGTTTTTCGCAAAAGTATCAAAATCGGCCATTTTTGGCAAAGTAGCAAAGGGGGACCAAAGGAAAATTTTCAAAAATGGCCGATTTTTTGGTCGAACTTCGGAAGGCTAAAAAAATAGGAATACAAGTCGCCTGATGGCCTAATTAGTATGGATTGAAAGCTAAACTATCCTAGATTTGTGCTATGCAAAAAACCGCATGAAAAAAGACCGATTAGAGGAGAAATAACGTTTTTCGCAAAAGTATCAAAATCGGCCATTTTTGGCAAAGTAGCAAAGGGGGGACCAAAGGAAAATTTTCAAAAATGGCCAATTTTTTGGTCGAACTTCGGAAGGCTAAAAAAATAGGAAATACAAGTCGCCTGATGGCCTAATTAGTATGGATTGAAAGCTAAACTATCCTAGATTTGTGCTATGCAAAAAACCGCATGAAAAAAGACCGATTAGAGGAGAAATAACGTTTTTCGCAAAAGTATCAAAATCGGCCATTTTTGGCAAAGTAGCAAAGGGGGGACCAAAGAAAATTTTCCAAAATGGCCCGATTTTTGGGTTAAATTCGGAAAGGTTAAAAAATAGGAAATACAAGTCGCCTGATGGCCTAATTAGTATGGATTGAAAGCTAAACTATCCTAGATTTGTGCTATGCAAAAAACCGCATGAAAAAGACCTATTAGAGGAGCAATAACGTTTTTCGCAAAAGTATCAAAATCGGCCATTTTTGGCAAAGTAGCAAAGGGGGGACCAAAGGAAAATTTTCAAAAATGGCCGATTTTTTGGTCGAACTTCGGAAGGCTAAAAAAATAGGAAATACAAGTCGCCTGATGGCCTAATTAGTATGGATTGAAAGCTAAACTATCCTAGATTTGTGCTATGCAAAAAACCGCATGAAAAAAGACCGATTAGAGGAGAAATAACGTTTTTCGCAAAAGTCTCAAAATCGGCCATTTTTGGCAAAGTAGCAAAGGGGGGACCAAAGGAAAATTTTCAAAAATGGCCGATTTTTTGGTCGAACTTCGGAAGGCTAAAAAAATAGGAAATACAAGTCGCCTGATGGCCTAATTAGTGAGGATTGAAAGCTAAACTATCTTCTAGATTTGTGCTATGCCAAAAAAAAAATCCGCCGCATTACGGGTAGTAAGTCTTTTTAAAATTTAATTTTATTGTTCTTTGAAAGCATTGGGTGGGTACTTTGTTTCAGTTTGAGTAACGGAAGGTTGGCGGTTTTTTTTAGAAGGTTTGTTTATAAGTGTTGAGCTGTCCAGTCCTTTTCGATGAAATACGTAGCTGGCCTGTATTTGTGTTGGAAAGCAAAACTTAGCGGAAACTGTCCACTTTATGTAGGACTTGGAATACGTTCAGAACGGTAAGAGAGATAACCTCACTTGTGAACGGCTGCTCCGAGTTTCATTACGAACCACGTTTTGTGTACCTGTTTACAGTTAGATTATCTCTCAGCCCTTGTTTTCTTTCAAAGGCTTTTTCCTCTACCCACCACTCCAGCTTCCTGATGCCAGAGTGGGGGCTTCTGAAGAGACAACCCTCACGTATATTTCGAATTCGTAAAGTATACACACCTACCTTGGTGTTTTCGAATGGCACGTCACGAAGTAAACAATACGTTCACTTCCCAAACTGCCCTTGGGGTGGGGAAGTATGTTTTAATAGTATTACAGCAACCTTTGTGTTTGTTTTTATCTTCGCTCTTTGTATATGACAAACGATTCCTTTTAAGTTTTCACTGATGTCTCACATGAAGTTTTTTTTCTATCATATATTTAGTCACGTTTGGCGACCTTTCGGGGCAAGTCACGCAACTCTTGTCTCTCATCATCTGAACTACAGCAGACTTTTATAGTATCGTGCAAAATTCGTGCAAAAGAAACGTCTTTTGGTCGATTGAGAACGCTTGTCTAAGTTGGGGACTCGGGTTTGCACAAGAGTGATCAAAAAACTTCCAAGTAAGGTTTTTACAATGAGACAATCAATATCGCAGTATATACCTCGAGTTAATTCTTCTTAGGTTTTACAAGAGAAGTGGTCCGAAAAATACATAACCCACATGTTTTTCTCAAAGTAAACTTTCTACCATGTCTGATCCCAGTCGAATGCCCGCGCAGTGGGGAGGAAATCTGATAGTTCTAGTCCCAGGAAAGAACCTCATAATACCATGCACCACCCCTTTCTTTTTATTTGTACGTTAGATTAACATCTTATTTTGGGCTGACACTAAAGGTTGTTATCTTTGTTTGCGATTTTCAGCGTGAAGCGTTGCTTACTTTCCTTGCCTAAAGTTGTGTGGCGGGGGTACCCTTCAGTAAGTTGGACTACTGCATAATGACCTGTTAGACTACAGTTTTAACATTTCTGTTATCTTTATTATACTCAATTGTCGGCAAACAAAACTAAAGAGATTCTTAACTGAGTCGCTCAGCCTGGGTGTGTTAA
>NW_027179919.1:0-28345 GCF_036669925.1 Montipora capricornis | reverse complement strand
TAAAAAAGCTATGAAATGACAATCGGGTGTGTTCCCTTGTCATGGAATGGCAGAATTACCCAGAATTCTTTTGGCATGAAGGAGGCAACTTGAGAAGCACGAGACTGGCCCTCATCAAATGGCTGAAGCGCGGCCGGAGGAAAAAGTGAGAAGACGATTTCTAGCCAGATACTAAGCAGTATCCCAGGTGTGTGCAGTTAACGTAGTTAGTTTTCTCTCGTGCTCTTCTTAGGCATGATCTTCGCGCAAATTATACATTCTGTCCCTCAATAAACCTAGAACAACCAGTTATGGTCTTAGTTCTTTTTTCTTACGTACCAGCTAAGTTGCGGAATGCGCTACCTGATTTTATCGTACGTTTTAAAAGAGAATCCAGGGCCGCATTTTGTACAGCGGCTTTTCTTTTTAATGAATATATCTTTGAATATTATGTATTTGGTATGTATCTGTATATGTTATGTATTTTAGCATCAAATGTAATGTCTGGAAGACATTAGCTCCTGTAGTTATTCTGAAATTCGAGATGAAATGCATGCATGCATGTCTGTATGTTAAGTTTAGTAGGGCGCGTGCGCACACTTTGTAATGTGCGATCTTCAGTGCTTACCACATGTCAGATAAAATGACTTTTGCCTTATGTATTTAAGCCATCGAATTCTAACGTTAAATTGACAAGGGCGGTTTGGAGCTGTGAGTAGGCGTGGGATTTGTTCATATGGTTTAGGGGCCGACATATCCCTCCCTCAATGCCGTACCGGGAGGCAAGGTCGGTAGCAGAAAGCAGCGAAGGGCCAACTGCGTCCAAAAGCGATCGCACGGGCCGAAATCCCGGGATGACTCGTTTGGTACGACGCTCCAGCGCCGGTGTCTGGAGGTACTGCGTTTTTCTTGTCTTGTTGAAAAATCCCGTCAGCGCATGCGTAAATGTTCTGGCTCTCCGTGACGTAGCATACCAAAAACAGATGCTGGTCTTTACAAGGAATCACTGACATTTTATTTGATTCCACAGGCATAAACGTAACGTAAGAACCGTGCGTGTCTGGCCTTTTCGAGACAGAGGTCAGAGATAGTTTCTTGCAGACTGGGACGCCTAAAATGCCTTGTTGTAAACATGGCGGTTCACGAGTGAAGTTGTCTCTCTGGCCTTTCTGTGGACGAATTCCAGGACCTACCGATACAATTTGGGCAAGTTTTGAAAGCTAAAAACCTCAATGGATGCGGTATTTTGCTGGTAGGACTGGGTGGCCCGACACTTATAAAAAAAGCTATGAAATGACAATCGGGTGTGTTCCCTTGTCATGGAATGGCAGAATTACCCAGAATTCTTTTGGGCATGAAGGAGGCAACTTGAGAAGCACGAGACTGGCCCTCATCAAATGGCTGAAGCGCGGCCGGAGGAAAAAGTGAGAAGACGATTTCTAGCCAGATACTAAGCAGTATCCCAGGTGTGTGCAGTTAACGTAGTTAGTTTTCTCTCGTGCTCTTCTTAGGCATGATCTTCGCGCAAATTATACATTCTGTCCCTCAATAAACCTAGAACAAACCAGTTATGGTCTTAGTTCTTTTTTCTTACGTACCAGCTAAGTTGCGGAATGCGCTACCTGATTTTATCGTACGTTTTTAAAAGAGAATCCAGGGCCGCATTTTGTACAGCGGCTTTTCTTTTTAATGAATATATCTTTGAATATTATGTATTTGGTATGTATCTGTATATGTTATGTATTTTAGCATCAAATGTAATGTCTGGAAGACATTAGCTCCTGTAGTTATTCTGAAATTCGAGATGAAATGCATGCATGCATGTCTGTATGTTAAGTTTAGTAGGGCGCGTGCGCACACTTTGTAATGTGCGATCTTCAGTGCTTACCACATGTCAGATAAAATGACTTTTGCCTTATGTATTTAAGCCATCGAATTCTAACGTTAAATTGACAAGGGCGGTTTGGAGCTGTGAGTAGGCGTGGGATTTGTCTCATATGGTTTAGGGGCCGACATATCCCTCCCTCAATGCCGTACCGGGAGGCAAGGTCGGTAGCAGAAAGCAGCGAAGGGCCAACTGCGTCCAAAAGCGATCGCACGGGCCGAAATCCCGGGATGACTCGTTTGGTACGACGCTCCAGCGCCGGTGTCTGGAGGTACTGCGTTTTTCTGTCTTGTTGAAAAATCCCGTCAGCGCATGCGTAAATGTTCTGGCTCTCCGTGACGTAGCATACCAAAAACAGATGCTGGTCTTTACAAGGAATCACTGACATTTTATTTGATTCCACAGGCATAAACGTAACGTAAGAACCGTGCGTGTCTGGCCTTTTCGAGACAGAGGTCAGAGATAGTTTCTTGCAGACTGGGACGCCTAAAATGCCTTGTTGTAAACATGGCGGTTCACGAGTGAAGTTGTCTCTCTGGCCTTTCTGTGGACGAATTCCAGGACCTACCGATACAATTTGGGCAAGTTTTGAAAGCTAAAAACCTCAATGGATGCGGTATTTTGCTGGTAGGACTGGGTGGCCCGACACTTATAAAAAAAGCTATGAAATGACAATCGGGTGTGTTCCCTTGTCATGGAATGGCAGAATTACCCAGAATTCTTTTGGGCATGAAGGAGGCAACTTGAGAAGCACGAGACTGGCCCTCATCAAATGGCTGAAGCGCGGCCGGAGGAAAAAGTGAGAAGACGATTTCTAGCCAGATACTAAGCAGTATCCCAGGTGTGTGCAGTTAACGTAGTTAGTTTTCTCTCGTGCTCTTCTTAGGCATGATCTTCGCGCAAATTATACATTCTGTCCCTCAATAAACCTAGAACAACCAGTTATGGTCTTAGTTCTTTTTTCTTACGTACCAGCTAAGTTGCGGAATGCGCTACCTGATTTTATCGTACGTTTTAAAAGAGAATCCAGGGCCGCATTTTGTACAGCGGCTTTTCTTTTTAATGAATATATCTTTGAATATTATGTATTTGGTATGTATCTGTATATGTTATGTATTTTAGCATCAAATGTAATGTCTGGAAGACATTAGCTCCTGTAGTTATTCTGAAATTCGAGATGAAATGCATGCATGCATGTCTGTATGTTAAGTTTAGTAGGGCGCGTGCGCACACTTTGTAATGTGCGATCTTCAGTGCTTACCACATGTCAGATAAAATGACTTTTGCCTTATGTATTTAAGCCATCGAATTCTAACGTTAAATTGACAAGGGCGGTTTGGAGCTGTGAGTAGGCGTGGGATTTGTCTCATATGGTTTAGGGGCCGACATATCCCTCCCTCAATGCCGTACCGGGAGGCAAGGTCGGTAGCAGAAAGCAGCGAAGGGCCAACTGCGTCCAAAAGCGATCGCACGGGCCGAAATCCCGGGATGACTCGTTTGGTACGACGCTCCAGCGCCGGTGTCTGGAGGTACTGCGTTTTTCTGTCTTGTTGAAAAATCCCGTCAGCGCATGCGTAAATGTTCTGGCTCTCCGTGACGTAGCATACCAAAAACAGATGCTGGTCTTTACAAGGAATCACTGACATTTTATTTGATTCCACAGGCATAAACGTAACGTAAGAACCGTGCGTGTCTGGCCTTTTCGAGACAGAGGTCAGAGATAGTTTCTTGCAGACTGGGACGCCTAAAATGCCTTGTTGTAAACATGGCGGTTCACGAGTGAAGTTGTCTCTCTGGCCTTTCTGTGGACGAATTCCAGGACCTACCGATACAATTTGGGCAAGTTTTGAAAGCTAAAAACCTCAATGGATGCGGTATTTTGCTGGTAGGACTGGGTGGCCCGACACTTATAAAAAAAGCTATGAAATGACAATCGGGTGTGTTCCCTTGTCATGGAATGGCAGAATTACCCAGAATTCTTTTGGGCATGAAGGAGGCAACTTGAGAAGCACGAGACTGGCCCTCATCAAATGGCTGAAGCGCGGCCGGAGGAAAAAGTGAGAAGACGATTTCTAGCCAGATACTAAGCAGTATCCCAGGTGTGTGCAGTTAACGTAGTTAGTTTTCTCTCGTGCTCTTCTTAGGCATGATCTTCGCGCAAATTATACATTCTGTCCCTCAATAAACCTAGAACAACCAGTTATGGTCTTAGTTCTTTTTTCTTACGTACCAGCTAAGTTGCGGAATGCGCTACCTGATTTTATCGTACGTTTTAAAAGAGAATCCAGGGCCGCATTTTGTACAGCGGCTTTTCTTTTTAATGAATATATCTTTGAATATTATGTATTTGGTATGTATCTGTATATGTTATGTATTTTAGCATCAAATGTAATGTCTGGAAGACATTAGCTCCTGTAGTTATTCTGAAATTCGAGATGAAATGCATGCATGCATGTCTGTATGTTAAGTTTAGTAGGGCGCGTGCGCACACTTTGTAATGTGCGATCTTCAGTGCTTACCACATGTCAGATAAAATGACTTTTGCCTTATGTATTTAAGCCATCGAATTCTAACGTTAAATTGACAAGGGCGGTTTGGAGCTGTGAGTAGGCGTGGGATTTGTCTCATATGGTTTAGGGGCCGACATATCCCTCCCTCAATGCCGTACCGGGAGGCAAGGTCGGTAGCAGAAAGCAGCGAAGGGCCAACTGCGTCCAAAAGCGATCGCACGGGCCGAAATCCCGGGATGACTCGTTTGGTACGACGCTCCAGCGCCGGTGTCTGGAGGTACTGCGTTTTTCTGTCTTGTTGAAAAATCCCGTCAGCGCATGCGTAAATGTTCTGGCTCTCCGTGACGTAGCATACCAAAAACAGATGCTGGTCTTTACAAGGAATCACTGACATTTTATTTGATTCCACAGGCATAAACGTAACGTAAGAACCGTGCGTGTCTGGCCTTTTCGAGACAGAGGTCAGAGATAGTTTCTTGCAGACTGGGACGCCTAAAATGCCTTGTTGTAAACATGGCGGTTCACGAGTGAAGTTGTCTCTCTGGCCTTTCTGTGGACGAATTCCAGGACCTACCGATACAATTTGGGCAAGTTTTGAAAGCTAAAAACCTCAATGGATGCGGTATTTTGCTGGTAGGACTGGGTGGCCCGACACTTATAAAAAAAGCTATGAAATGACAATCGGGTGTGTTCCCTTGTCATGGAATGGCAGAATTACCCAGAATTCTTTTGGGCATGAAGGAGGCAACTTGAGAAGCACGAGACTGGCCCTCATCAAATGGCTGAAGCGCGGCCGGAGGAAAAAGTGAGAAGACGATTTCTAGCCAGATACTAAGCAGTATCCCAGGTGTGTGCAGTTAACGTAGTTAGTTTTCTCTCGTGCTCTTCTTAGGCATGATCTTCGCGCAAATTATACATTCTGTCCCTCAATAAACCTAGAACAACCAGTTATGGTCTTAGTTCTTTTTTCTTACGTACCAGCTAAGTTGCGGAATGCGCTACCTGATTTTATCGTACGTTTTAAAAGAGAATCCAGGGCCGCATTTTGTACAGCGGCTTTTCTTTTTAATGAATATATCTTTGAATATTATGTATTTGGTATGTATCTGTATATGTTATGTATTTTAGCATCAAATGTAATGTCTGGAAGACATTAGCTCCTGTAGTTATTCTGAAATTCGAGATGAAATGCATGCATGCATGTCTGTATGTTAAGTTTAGTAGGGCGCGTGCGCACACTTTGTAATGTGCGATCTTCAGTGCTTACCACATGTCAGATAAAATGACTTTTGCCTTATGTATTTAAGCCATCGAATTCTAACGTTAAATTGACAAGGGCGGTTTGGAGCTGTGAGTAGGCGTGGGATTTGTCTCATATGGTTTAGGGGCCGACATATCCCTCCCTCAATGCCGTACCGGGAGGCAAGGTCGGTAGCAGAAAGCAGCGAAGGGCCAACTGCGTCCAAAAGCGATCGCACGGGCCGAAATCCCGGGATGACTCGTTTGGTACGACGCTCCAGCGCCGGTGTCTGGAGGTACTGCGTTTTTCTGTCTTGTTGAAAAATCCCGTCAGCGCATGCGTAAATGTTCTGGCTCTCCGTGACGTAGCATACCAAAAACAGATGCTGGTCTTTACAAGGAATCACTGACATTTTATTTGATTCCACAGGCATAAACGTAACGTAAGAACCGTGCGTGTCTGGCCTTTTCGAGACAGAGGTCAGAGATAGTTTCTTGCAGACTGGGACGCCTAAAATGCCTTGTTGTAAACATGGCGGTTCACGAGTGAAGTTGTCTCTCTGGCCTTTCTGTGGACGAATTCCAGGACCTACCGATACAATTTGGGCAAGTTTTGAAAGCTAAAAACCTCAATGGATGCGGTATTTTGCTGGTAGGACTGGGTGGCCCGACACTTATAAAAAAAGCTATGAAATGACAATCGGGTGTGTTCCCTTGTCATGGAATGGCAGAATTACCCAGAATTCTTTTGGGCATGAAGGAGGCAACTTGAGAAGCACGAGACTGGCCCTCATCAAATGGCTGAAGCGCGGCCGGAGGAAAAAGTGAGAAGACGATTTCTAGCCAGATACTAAGCAGTATCCCAGGTGTGTGCAGTTAACGTAGTTAGTTTTCTCTCGTGCTCTTCTTAGGCATGATCTTCGCGCAAATTATACATTCTGTCCCTCAATAAACCTAGAACAACCAGTTATGGTCTTAGTTCTTTTTTCTTACGTACCAGCTAAGTTGCGGAATGCGCTACCTGATTTTATCGTACGTTTTAAAAGAGAATCCAGGGCCGCATTTTGTACAGCGGCTTTTCTTTTTAATGAATATATCTTTGAATATTATGTATTTGGTATGTATCTGTATATGTTATGTATTTTAGCATCAAATGTAATGTCTGGAAGACATTAGCTCCTGTAGTTATTCTGAAATTCGAGATGAAATGCATGCATGCATGTCTGTATGTTAAGTTTAGTAGGGCGCGTGCGCACACTTTGTAATGTGCGATCTTCAGTGCTTACCACATGTCAGATAAAATGACTTTTGCCTTATGTATTTAAGCCATCGAATTCTAACGTTAAATTGACAAGGGCGGTTTGGAGCTGTGAGTAGGCGTGGGATTTGTCTCATATGGTTTAGGGGCCGACATATCCCTCCCTCAATGCCGTACCGGGAGGCAAGGTCGGTAGCAGAAAGCAGCGAAGGGCCAACTGCGTCCAAAAGCGATCGCACGGGCCGAAATCCCGGGATGACTCGTTTGGTACGACGCTCCAGCGCCGGTGTCTGGAGGTACTGCGTTTTTCTGTCTTGTTGAAAAATCCCGTCAGCGCATGCGTAAATGTTCTGGCTCTCCGTGACGTAGCATACCAAAAACAGATGCTGGTCTTTACAAGGAATCACTGACATTTTATTTGATTCCACAGGCATAAACGTAACGTAAGAACCGTGCGTGTCTGGCCTTTTCGAGACAGAGGTCAGAGATAGTTTCTTGCAGACTGGGACGCCTAAAATGCCTTGTTGTAAACATGGCGGTTCACGAGTGAAGTTGTCTCTCTGGCCTTTCTGTGGACGAATTCCAGGACCTACCGATACAATTTGGGCAAGTTTTGAAAGCTAAAAACCTCAATGGATGCGGTATTTTGCTGGTAGGACTGGGTGGCCCGACACTTATAAAAAAAGCTATGAAATGACAATCGGGTGTGTTCCCTTGTCATGGAATGGCAGAATTACCCAGAATTCTTTTGGGCATGAAGGAGGCAACTTGAGAAGCACGAGACTGGCCCTCATCAAATGGCTGAAGCGCGGCCGGAGGAAAAAGTGAGAAGACGATTTCTAGCCAGATACTAAGCAGTATCCCAGGTGTGTGCAGTTAACGTAGTTAGTTTTCTCTCGTGCTCTTCTTAGGCATGATCTTCGCGCAAATTATACATTCTGTCCCTCAATAAACCTAGAACAACCAGTTATGGTCTTAGTTCTTTTTTCTTACGTACCAGCTAAGTTGCGGAATGCGCTACCTGATTTTATCGTACGTTTTAAAAGAGAATCCAGGGCCGCATTTTGTACAGCGGCTTTTCTTTTTAATGAATATATCTTTGAATATTATGTATTTGGTATGTATCTGTATATGTTATGTATTTTAGCATCAAATGTAATGTCTGGAAGACATTAGCTCCTGTAGTTATTCTGAAATTCGAGATGAAATGCATGCATGCATGTCTGTATGTTAAGTTTAGTAGGGCGCGTGCGCACACTTTGTAATGTGCGATCTTCAGTGCTTACCACATGTCAGATAAAATGACTTTTGCCTTATGTATTTAAGCCATCGAATTCTAACGTTAAATTGACAAGGGCGGTTTGGAGCTGTGAGTAGGCGTGGGATTTGTCTCATATGGTTTAGGGGCCGACATATCCCTCCCTCAATGCCGTACCGGGAGGCAAGGTCGGTAGCAGAAAGCAGCGAAGG
This sequence comes from Montipora capricornis, assembly GCF_036669925.1. NCBI lineage: Eukaryota > Metazoa > Cnidaria > Anthozoa > Scleractinia > Acroporidae > Montipora > Montipora capricornis. The sequence continues at coordinate 20,004 of NW_027179919.1, read as the reverse complement.
GCCAACTGCGTCCAAAAGCGATCGCACGGGCCGAAATCCCGGGATGACTCGTTTGGTACGACGCTCCAGCGCCGGTGTCTGGAGGTACTGCGTTTTTCTGTCTTGTTGAAAAATCCCGTCAGCGCATGCGTAAATGTTCTGGCTCTCCGTGACGTAGCATACCAAAAACAGATGCTGGTCTTTACAAGGAATCACTGACATTTTATTTGATTCCACAGGCATAAACGTAACGTAAGAACCGTGCGTGTCTGGCCTTTTCGAGACAGAGGTCAGAGATAGTTTCTTGCAGACTGGGACGCCTAAAATGCCTTGTTGTAAACATGGCGGTTCACGAGTGAAGTTGTCTCTCTGGCCTTTCTGTGGACGAATTCCAGGACCTACCGATACAATTTGGGCAAGTTTTGAAAGCTAAAAACCTCAATGGATGCGGTATTTTGCTGGTAGGACTGGGTGGCCCGACACTTATAAAAAAAGCTATGAAATGACAATCGGGTGTGTTCCCTTGTCATGGAATGGCAGAATTACCCAGAATTCTTTTGGGCATGAAGGAGGCAACTTGAGAAGCACGAGACTGGCCCTCATCAAATGGCTGAAGCGCGGCCGGAGGAAAAAGTGAGAAGACGATTTCTAGCCAGATACTAAGCAGTATCCCAGGTGTGTGCAGTTAACGTAGTTAGTTTTCTCTCGTGCTCTTCTTAGGCATGATCTTCGCGCAAATTATACATTCTGTCCCTCAATAAACCTAGAACAACCAGTTATGGTCTTAGTTCTTTTTTCTTACGTACCAGCTAAGTTGCGGAATGCGCTACCTGATTTTATCGTACGTTTTAAAAGAGAATCCAGGGCCGCATTTTGTACAGCGGCTTTTCTTTTTAATGAATATATCTTTGAATATTATGTATTTGGTATGTATCTGTATATGTTATGTATTTTAGCATCAAATGTAATGTCTGGAAGACATTAGCTCCTGTAGTTATTCTGAAATTCGAGATGAAATGCATGCATGCATGTCTGTATGTTAAGTTTAGTAGGGCGCGTGCGCACACTTTGTAATGTGCGATCTTCAGTGCTTACCACATGTCAGATAAAATGACTTTTGCCTTATGTATTTAAGCCATCGAATTCTAACGTTAAATTGACAAGGGCGGTTTGGAGCTGTGAGTAGGCGTGGGATTTGTCTCATATGGTTTAGGGGCCGACATATCCCTCCCTCAATGCCGTACCGGGAGGCAAGGTCGGTAGCAGAAAGCAGCGAAGGGCCAACTGCGTCCAAAAGCGATCGCACGGGCCGAAATCCCGGGATGACTCGTTTGGTACGACGCTCCAGCGCCGGTGTCTGGAGGTACTGCGTTTTTCTGTCTTGTTGAAAAATCCCGTCAGCGCATGCGTAAATGTTCTGGCTCTCCGTGACGTAGCATACCAAAAACAGATGCTGGTCTTTACAAGGAATCACTGACATTTTATTTGATTCCACAGGCATAAACGTAACGTAAGAACCGTGCGTGTCTGGCCTTTTCGAGACAGAGGTCAGAGATAGTTTCTTGCAGACTGGGACGCCTAAAATGCCTTGTTGTAAACATGGCGGTTCACGAGTGAAGTTGTCTCTCTGGCCTTTCTGTGGACGAATTCCAGGACCTACCGATACAATTTGGGCAAGTTTTGAAAGCTAAAAACCTCAATGGATGCGGTATTTTGCTGGTAGGACTGGGTGGCCCGACACTTATAAAAAAAGCTATGAAATGACAATCGGGTGTGTTCCCTTGTCATGGAATGGCAGAATTACCCAGAATTCTTTTGGGCATGAAGGAGGCAACTTGAGAAGCACGAGACTGGCCCTCATCAAATGGCTGAAGCGCGGCCGGAGGAAAAAGTGAGAAGACGATTTCTAGCCAGATACTAAGCAGTATCCCAGGTGTGTGCAGTTAACGTAGTTAGTTTTCTCTCGTGCTCTTCTTAGGCATGATCTTCGCGCAAATTATACATTCTGTCCCTCAATAAACCTAGAACAACCAGTTATGGTCTTAGTTCTTTTTTCTTACGTACCAGCTAAGTTGCGGAATGCGCTACCTGATTTTATCGTACGTTTTAAAAGAGAATCCAGGGCCGCATTTTGTACAGCGGCTTTTCTTTTTAATGAATATATCTTTGAATATTATGTATTTGGTATGTATCTGTATATGTTATGTATTTTAGCATCAAATGTAATGTCTGGAAGACATTAGCTCCTGTAGTTATTCTGAAATTCGAGATGAAATGCATGCATGCATGTCTGTATGTTAAGTTTAGTAGGGCGCGTGCGCACACTTTGTAATGTGCGATCTTCAGTGCTTACCACATGTCAGATAAAATGACTTTTGCCTTATGTATTTAAGCCATCGAATTCTAACGTTAAATTGACAAGGGCGGTTTGGAGCTGTGAGTAGGCGTGGGATTTGTCTCATATGGTTTAGGGGCCGACATATCCCTCCCTCAATGCCGTACCGGGAGGCAAGGTCGGTAGCAGAAAGCAGCGAAGGGCCAACTGCGTCCAAAAGCGATCGCACGGGCCGAAATCCCGGGATGACTCGTTTGGTACGACGCTCCAGCGCCGGTGTCTGGAGGTACTGCGTTTTTCTGTCTTGTTGAAAAATCCCGTCAGCGCATGCGTAAATGTTCTGGCTCTCCGTGACGTAGCATACCAAAAACAGATGCTGGTCTTTACAAGGAATCACTGACATTTTATTTGATTCCACAGGCATAAACGTAACGTAAGAACCGTGCGTGTCTGGCCTTTTCGAGACAGAGGTCAGAGATAGTTTCTTGCAGACTGGGACGCCTAAAATGCCTTGTTGTAAACATGGCGGTTCACGAGTGAAGTTGTCTCTCTGGCCTTTCTGTGGACGAATTCCAGGACCTACCGATACAATTTGGGCAAGTTTTGAAAGCTAAAAACCTCAATGGATGCGGTATTTTGCTGGTAGGACTGGGTGGCCCGACACTTATAAAAAAAGCTATGAAATGACAATCGGGTGTGTTCCCTTGTCATGGAATGGCAGAATTACCCAGAATTCTTTTGGGCATGAAGGAGGCAACTTGAGAAGCACGAGACTGGCCCTCATCAAATGGCTGAAGCGCGGCCGGAGGAAAAAGTGAGAAGACGATTTCTAGCCAGATACTAAGCAGTATCCCAGGTGTGTGCAGTTAACGTAGTTAGTTTTCTCTCGTGCTCTTCTTAGGCATGATCTTCGCGCAAATTATACATTCTGTCCCTCAATAAACCTAGAACAACCAGTTATGGTCTTAGTTCTTTTTTCTTACGTACCAGCTAAGTTGCGGAATGCGCTACCTGATTTTATCGTACGTTTTAAAAGAGAATCCAGGGCCGCATTTTGTACAGCGGCTTTTCTTTTTAATGAATATATCTTTGAATATTATGTATTTGGTATGTATCTGTATATGTTATGTATTTTAGCATCAAATGTAATGTCTGGAAGACATTAGCTCCTGTAGTTATTCTGAAATTCGAGATGAAATGCATGCATGCATGTCTGTATGTTAAGTTTAGTAGGGCGCGTGCGCACACTTTGTAATGTGCGATCTTCAGTGCTTACCACATGTCAGATAAAATGACTTTTGCCTTATGTATTTAAGCCATCGAATTCTAACGTTAAATTGACAAGGGCGGTTTGGAGCTGTGAGTAGGCGTGGGATTTGTCTCATATGGTTTAGGGGCCGACATATCCCTCCCTCAATGCCGTACCGGGAGGCAAGGTCGGTAGCAGAAAGCAGCGAAGGGCCAACTGCGTCCAAAAGCGATCGCACGGGCCGAAATCCCGGGATGACTCGTTTGGTACGACGCTCCAGCGCCGGTGTCTGGAGGTACTGCGTTTTTCTGTCTTGTTGAAAAATCCCGTCAGCGCATGCGTAAATGTTCTGGCTCTCCGTGACGTAGCATACCAAAAACAGATGCTGGTCTTTACAAGGAATCACTGACATTTTATTTGATTCCACAGGCATAAACGTAACGTAAGAACCGTGCGTGTCTGGCCTTTTCGAGACAGAGGTCAGAGATAGTTTCTTGCAGACTGGGACGCCTAAAATGCCTTGTTGTAAACATGGCGGTTCACGAGTGAAGTTGTCTCTCTGGCCTTTCTGTGGACGAATTCCAGGACCTACCGATACAATTTGGGCAAGTTTTGAAAGCTAAAAACCTCAATGGATGCGGTATTTTGCTGGTAGGACTGGGTGGCCCGACACTTATAAAAAAAGCTATGAAATGACAATCGGGTGTGTTCCCTTGTCATGGAATGGCAGAATTACCCAGAATTCTTTTGGGCATGAAGGAGGCAACTTGAGAAGCACGAGACTGGCCCTCATCAAATGGCTGAAGCGCGGCCGGAGGAAAAAGTGAGAAGACGATTTCTAGCCAGATACTAAGCAGTATCCCAGGTGTGTGCAGTTAACGTAGTTAGTTTTCTCTCGTGCTCTTCTTAGGCATGATCTTCGCGCAAATTATACATTCTGTCCCTCAATAAACCTAGAACAACCAGTTATGGTCTTAGTTCTTTTTTCTTACGTACCAGCTAAGTTGCGGAATGCGCTACCTGATTTTATCGTACGTTTTAAAAGAGAATCCAGGGCCGCATTTTGTACAGCGGCTTTTCTTTTTAATGAATATATCTTTGAATATTATGTATTTGGTATGTATCTGTATATGTTATGTATTTTAGCATCAAATGTAATGTCTGGAAGACATTAGCTCCTGTAGTTATTCTGAAATTCGAGATGAAATGCATGCATGCATGTCTGTATGTTAAGTTTAGTAGGGCGCGTGCGCACACTTTGTAATGTGCGATCTTCAGTGCTTACCACATGTCAGATAAAATGACTTTTGCCTTATGTATTTAAGCCATCGAATTCTAACGTTAAATTGACAAGGGCGGTTTGGAGCTGTGAGTAGGCGTGGGATTTGTCTCATATGGTTTAGGGGCCGACATATCCCTCCCTCAATGCCGTACCGGGAGGCAAGGTCGGTAGCAGAAAGCAGCGAAGGGCCAACTGCGTCCAAAAGCGATCGCACGGGCCGAAATCCCGGGATGACTCGTTTGGTACGACGCTCCAGCGCCGGTGTCTGGAGGTACTGCGTTTTTCTGTCTTGTTGAAAAATCCCGTCAGCGCATGCGTAAATGTTCTGGCTCTCCGTGACGTAGCATACCAAAAACAGATGCTGGTCTTTACAAGGAATCACTGACATTTTATTTGATTCCACAGGCATAAACGTAACGTAAGAACCGTGCGTGTCTGGCCTTTTCGAGACAGAGGTCAGAGATAGTTTCTTGCAGACTGGGACGCCTAAAATGCCTTGTTGTAAACATGGCGGTTCACGAGTGAAGTTGTCTCTCTGGCCTTTCTGTGGACGAATTCCAGGACCTACCGATACAATTTGGGCAAGTTTTGAAAGCTAAAAACCTCAATGGATGCGGTATTTTGCTGGTAGGACTGGGTGGCCCGACACTTATAAAAAAAGCTATGAAATGACAATCGGGTGTGTTCCCTTGTCATGGAATGGCAGAATTACCCAGAATTCTTTTGGGCATGAAGGAGGCAACTTGAGAAGCACGAGACTGGCCCTCATCAAATGGCTGAAGCGCGGCCGGAGGAAAAAGTGAGAAGACGATTTCTAGCCAGATACTAAGCAGTATCCCAGGTGTGTGCAGTTAACGTAGTTAGTTTTCTCTCGTGCTCTTCTTAGGCATGATCTTCGCGCAAATTATACATTCTGTCCCTCAATAAACCTAGAACAACCAGTTATGGTCTTAGTTCTTTTTTCTTACGTACCAGCTAAGTTGCGGAATGCGCTACCTGATTTTATCGTACGTTTTAAAAGAGAATCCAGGGCCGCATTTTGTACAGCGGCTTTTCTTTTTAATGAATATATCTTTGAATATTATGTATTTGGTATGTATCTGTATATGTTATGTATTTTAGCATCAAATGTAATGTCTGGAAGACATTAGCTCCTGTAGTTATTCTGAAATTCGAGATGAAATGCATGCATGCATGTCTGTATGTTAAGTTTAGTAGGGCGCGTGCGCACACTTTGTAATGTGCGATCTTCAGTGCTTACCACATGTCAGATAAAATGACTTTTGCCTTATGTATTTAAGCCATCGAATTCTAACGTTAAATTGACAAGGGCGGTTTGGAGCTGTGAGTAGGCGTGGGATTTGTCTCATATGGTTTAGGGGCCGACATATCCCTCCCTCAATGCCGTACCGGGAGGCAAGGTCGGTAGCAGAAAGCAGCGAAGGGCCAACTGCGTCCAAAAGCGATCGCACGGGCCGAAATCCCGGGATGACTCGTTTGGTACGACGCTCCAGCGCCGGTGTCTGGAGGTACTGCGTTTTTCTGTCTTGTTGAAAAATCCCGTCAGCGCATGCGTAAATGTTCTGGCTCTCCGTGACGTAGCATACCAAAAACAGATGCTGGTCTTTACAAGGAATCACTGACATTTTATTTGATTCCACAGGCATAAACGTAACGTAAGAACCGTGCGTGTCTGGCCTTTTCGAGACAGAGGTCAGAGATAGTTTCTTGCAGACTGGGACGCCTAAAATGCCTTGTTGTAAACATGGCGGTTCACGAGTGAAGTTGTCTCTCTGGCCTTTCTGTGGACGAATTCCAGGACCTACCGATACAATTTGGGCAAGTTTTGAAAGCTAAAAACCTCAATGGATGCGGTATTTTGCTGGTAGGACTGGGTGGCCCGACACTTATAAAAAAAGCTATGAAATGACAATCGGGTGTGTTCCCTTGTCATGGAATGGCAGAATTACCCAGAATTCTTTTGGGCATGAAGGAGGCAACTTGAGAAGCACGAGACTGGCCCTCATCAAATGGCTGAAGCGCGGCCGGAGGAAAAAGTGAGAAGACGATTTCTAGCCAGATACTAAGCAGTATCCCAGGTGTGTGCAGTTAACGTAGTTAGTTTTCTCTCGTGCTCTTCTTAGGCATGATCTTCGCGCAAATTATACATTCTGTCCCTCAATAAACCTAGAACAACCAGTTATGGTCTTAGTTCTTTTTTCTTACGTACCAGCTAAGTTGCGGAATGCGCTACCTGATTTTATCGTACGTTTTAAAAGAGAATCCAGGGCCGCATTTTGTACAGCGGCTTTTCTTTTTAATGAATATATCTTTGAATATTATGTATTTGGTATGTATCTGTATATGTTATGTATTTTAGCATCAAATGTAATGTCTGGAAGACATTAGCTCCTGTAGTTATTCTGAAATTCGAGATGAAATGCATGCATGCATGTCTGTATGTTAAGTTTAGTAGGGCGCGTGCGCACACTTTGTAATGTGCGATCTTCAGTGCTTACCACATGTCAGATAAAATGACTTTTGCCTTATGTATTTAAGCCATCGAATTCTAACGTTAAATTGACAAGGGCGGTTTGGAGCTGTGAGTAGGCGTGGGATTTGTCTCATATGGTTTAGGGGCCGACATATCCCTCCCTCAATGCCGTACCGGGAGGCAAGGTCGGTAGCAGAAAGCAGCGAAGGGCCAACTGCGTCCAAAAGCGATCGCACGGGCCGAAATCCCGGGATGACTCGTTTGGTACGACGCTCCAGCGCCGGTGTCTGGAGGTACTGCGTTTTTCTGTCTTGTTGAAAAATCCCGTCAGCGCATGCGTAAATGTTCTGGCTCTCCGTGACGTAGCATACCAAAAACAGATGCTGGTCTTTACAAGGAATCACTGACATTTTATTTGATTCCACAGGCATAAACGTAACGTAAGAACCGTGCGTGTCTGGCCTTTTCGAGACAGAGGTCAGAGATAGTTTCTTGCAGACTGGGACGCCTAAAATGCCTTGTTGTAAACATGGCGGTTCACGAGTGAAGTTGTCTCTCTGGCCTTTCTGTGGACGAATTCCAGGACCTACCGATACAATTTGGGCAAGTTTTGAAAGCTAAAAACCTCAATGGATGCGGTATTTTGCTGGTAGGACTGGGTGGCCCGACACTTATAAAAAAAGCTATGAAATGACAATCGGGTGTGTTCCCTTGTCATGGAATGGCAGAATTACCCAGAATTCTTTTGGGCATGAAGGAGGCAACTTGAGAAGCACGAGACTGGCCCTCATCAAATGGCTGAAGCGCGGCCGGAGGAAAAAGTGAGAAGACGATTTCTAGCCAGATACTAAGCAGTATCCCAGGTGTGTGCAGTTAACGTAGTTAGTTTTCTCTCGTGCTCTTCTTAGGCATGATCTTCGCGCAAATTATACATTCTGTCCCTCAATAAACCTAGAACAACCAGTTATGGTCTTAGTTCTTTTTTCTTACGTACCAGCTAAGTTGCGGAATGCGCTACCTGATTTTATCGTACGTTTTAAAAGAGAATCCAGGGCCGCATTTTGTACAGCGGCTTTTCTTTTTAATGAATATATCTTTGAATATTATGTATTTGGTATGTATCTGTATATGTTATGTATTTTAGCATCAAATGTAATGTCTGGAAGACATTAGCTCCTGTAGTTATTCTGAAATTCGAGATGAAATGCATGCATGCATGTCTGTATGTTAAGTTTAGTAGGGCGCGTGCGCACACTTTGTAATGTGCGATCTTCAGTGCTTACCACATGTCAGATAAAATGACTTTTGCCTTATGTATTTAAGCCATCGAATTCTAACGTTAAATTGACAAGGGCGGTTTGGAGCTGTGAGTAGGCGTGGGATTTGTCTCATATGGTTTAGGGGCCGACATATCCCTCCCTCAATGCCGTACCGGGAGGCAAGGTCGGTAGCAGAAAGCAGCGAAGGGCCAACTGCGTCCAAAAGCGATCGCACGGGCCGAAATCCCGGGATGACTCGTTTGGTACGACGCTCCAGCGCCGGTGTCTGGAGGTACTGCGTTTTTCTGTCTTGTTGAAAAATCCCGTCAGCGCATGCGTAAATGTTCTGGCTCTCCGTGACGTAGCATACCAAAAACAGATGCTGGTCTTTACAAGGAATCACTGACATTTTATTTGATTCCACAGGCATAAACGTAACGTAAGAACCGTGCGTGTCTGGCCTTTTCGAGACAGAGGTCAGAGATAGTTTCTTGCAGACTGGGACGCCTAAAATGCCTTGTTGTAAACATGGCGGTTCACGAGTGAAGTTGTCTCTCTGGCCTTTCTGTGGACGAATTCCAGGACCTACCGATACAATTTGGGCAAGTTTTGAAAGCTAAAAACCTCAATGGATGCGGTATTTTGCTGGTAGGACTGGGTGGCCCGACACTTATAAAAAAAGCTATGAAATGACAATCGGGTGTGTTCCCTTGTCATGGAATGGCAGAATTACCCAGAATTCTTTTGGGCATGAAGGAGGCAACTTGAGAAGCACGAGACTGGCCCTCATCAAATGGCTGAAGCGCGGCCGGAGGAAAAAGTGAGAAGACGATTTCTAGCCAGATACTAAGCAGTATCCCAGGTGTGTGCAGTTAACGTAGTTAGTTTTCTCTCGTGCTCTTCTTAGGCATGATCTTCGCGCAAATTATACATTCTGTCCCTCAATAAACCTAGAACAACCAGTTATGGTCTTAGTTCTTTTTTCTTACGTACCAGCTAAGTTGCGGAATGCGCTACCTGATTTTATCGTACGTTTTAAAAGAGAATCCAGGGCCGCATTTTGTACAGCGGCTTTTCTTTTTAATGAATATATCTTTGAATATTATGTATTTGGTATGTATCTGTATATGTTATGTATTTTAGCATCAAATGTAATGTCTGGAAGACATTAGCTCCTGTAGTTATTCTGAAATTCGAGATGAAATGCATGCATGCATGTCTGTATGTTAAGTTTAGTAGGGCGCGTGCGCACACTTTGTAATGTGCGATCTTCAGTGCTTACCACATGTCAGATAAAATGACTTTTGCCTTATGTATTTAAGCCATCGAATTCTAACGTTAAATTGACAAGGGCGGTTTGGAGCTGTGAGTAGGCGTGGGATTTGTCTCATATGGTTTAGGGGCCGACATATCCCTCCCTCAATGCCGTACCGGGAGGCAAGGTCGGTAGCAGAAAGCAGCGAAGGGCCAACTGCGTCCAAAAGCGATCGCACGGGCCGAAATCCCGGGATGACTCGTTTGGTACGACGCTCCAGCGCCGGTGTCTGGAGGTACTGCGTTTTTCTGTCTTGTTGAAAAATCCCGTCAGCGCATGCGTAAATGTTCTGGCTCTCCGTGACGTAGCATACCAAAAACAGATGCTGGTCTTTACAAGGAATCACTGACATTTTATTTGATTCCACAGGCATAAACGTAACGTAAGAACCGTGCGTGTCTGGCCTTTTCGAGACAGAGGTCAGAGATAGTTTCTTGCAGACTGGGACGCCTAAAATGCCTTGTTGTAAACATGGCGGTTCACGAGTGAAGTTGTCTCTCTGGCCTTTCTGTGGACGAATTCCAGGACCTACCGATACAATTTGGGCAAGTTTTGAAAGCTAAAAACCTCAATGGATGCGGTATTTTGCTGGTAGGACTGGGTGGCCCGACACTTATAAAAAAAGCTATGAAATGACAATCGGGTGTGTTCCCTTGTCATGGAATGGCAGAATTACCCAGAATTCTTTTGGGCATGAAGGAGGCAACTTGAGAAGCACGAGACTGGCCCTCATCAAATGGCTGAAGCGCGGCCGGAGGAAAAAGTGAGAAGACGATTTCTAGCCAGATACTAAGCAGTATCCCAGGTGTGTGCAGTTAACGTAGTTAGTTTTCTCTCGTGCTCTTCTTAGGCATGATCTTCGCGCAAATTATACATTCTGTCCCTCAATAAACCTAGAACAACCAGTTATGGTCTTAGTTCTTTTTTCTTACGTACCAGCTAAGTTGCGGAATGCGCTACCTGATTTTATCGTACGTTTTAAAAGAGAATCCAGGGCCGCATTTTGTACAGCGGCTTTTCTTTTTAATGAATATATCTTTGAATATTATGTATTTGGTATGTATCTGTATATGTTATGTATTTTAGCATCAAATGTAATGTCTGGAAGACATTAGCTCCTGTAGTTATTCTGAAATTCGAGATGAAATGCATGCATGCATGTCTGTATGTTAAGTTTAGTAGGGCGCGTGCGCACACTTTGTAATGTGCGATCTTCAGTGCTTACCACATGTCAGATAAAATGACTTTTGCCTTATGTATTTAAGCCATCGAATTCTAACGTTAAATTGACAAGGGCGGTTTGGAGCTGTGAGTAGGCGTGGGATTTGTCTCATATGGTTTAGGGGCCGACATATCCCTCCCTCAATGCCGTACCGGGAGGCAAGGTCGGTAGCAGAAAGCAGCGAAGGGCCAACTGCGTCCAAAAGCGATCGCACGGGCCGAAATCCCGGGATGACTCGTTTGGTACGACGCTCCAGCGCCGGTGTCTGGAGGTACTGCGTTTTTCTGTCTTGTTGAAAAATCCCGTCAGCGCATGCGTAAATGTTCTGGCTCTCCGTGACGTAGCATACCAAAAACAGATGCTGGTCTTTACAAGGAATCACTGACATTTTATTTGATTCCACAGGCATAAACGTAACGTAAGAACCGTGCGTGTCTGGCCTTTTCGAGACAGAGGTCAGAGATAGTTTCTTGCAGACTGGGACGCCTAAAATGCCTTGTTGTAAACATGGCGGTTCACGAGTGAAGTTGTCTCTCTGGCCTTTCTGTGGACGAATTCCAGGACCTACCGATACAATTTGGGCAAGTTTTGAAAGCTAAAAACCTCAATGGATGCGGTATTTTGCTGGTAGGACTGGGTGGCCCGACACTTATAAAAAAAGCTATGAAATGACAATCGGGTGTGTTCCCTTGTCATGGAATGGCAGAATTACCCAGAATTCTTTTGGGCATGAAGGAGGCAACTTGAGAAGCACGAGACTGGCCCTCATCAAATGGCTGAAGCGCGGCCGGAGGAAAAAGTGAGAAGACGATTTCTAGCCAGATACTAAGCAGTATCCCAGGTGTGTGCAGTTAACGTAGTTAGTTTTCTCTCGTGCTCTTCTTAGGCATGATCTTCGCGCAAATTATACATTCTGTCCCTCAATAAACCTAGAACAACCAGTTATGGTCTTAGTTCTTTTTTCTTACGTACCAGCTAAGTTGCGGAATGCGCTACCTGATTTTATCGTACGTTTTAAAAGAGAATCCAGGGCCGCATTTTGTACAGCGGCTTTTCTTTTTAATGAATATATCTTTGAATATTATGTATTTGGTATGTATCTGTATATGTTATGTATTTTAGCATCAAATGTAATGTCTGGAAGACATTAGCTCCTGTAGTTATTCTGAAATTCGAGATGAAATGCATGCATGCATGTCTGTATGTTAAGTTTAGTAGGGCGCGTGCGCACACTTTGTAATGTGCGATCTTCAGTGCTTACCACATGTCAGATAAAATGACTTTTGCCTTATGTATTTAAGCCATCGAATTCTAACGTTAAATTGACAAGGGCGGTTTGGAGCTGTGAGTAGGCGTGGGATTTGTCTCATATGGTTTAGGGGCCGACATATCCCTCCCTCAATGCCGTACCGGGAGGCAAGGTCGGTAGCAGAAAGCAGCGAAGGGCCAACTGCGTCCAAAAGCGATCGCACGGGCCGAAATCCCGGGATGACTCGTTTGGTACGACGCTCCAGCGCCGGTGTCTGGAGGTACTGCGTTTTTCTGTCTTGTTGAAAAATCCCGTCAGCGCATGCGTAAATGTTCTGGCTCTCCGTGACGTAGCATACCAAAAACAGATGCTGGTCTTTACAAGGAATCACTGACATTTTATTTGATTCCACAGGCATAAACGTAACGTAAGAACCGTGCGTGTCTGGCCTTTTCGAGACAGAGGTCAGAGATAGTTTCTTGCAGACTGGGACGCCTAAAATGCCTTGTTGTAAACATGGCGGTTCACGAGTGAAGTTGTCTCTCTGGCCTTTCTGTGGACGAATTCCAGGACCTACCGATACAATTTGGGCAAGTTTTGAAAGCTAAAAACCTCAATGGATGCGGTATTTTGCTGGTAGGACTGGGTGGCCCGACACTTATAAAAAAAGCTATGAAATGACAATCGGGTGTGTTCCCTTGTCATGGAATGGCAGAATTACCCAGAATTCTTTTGGGCATGAAGGAGGCAACTTGAGAAGCACGAGACTGGCCCTCATCAAATGGCTGAAGCGCGGCCGGAGGAAAAAGTGAGAAGACGATTTCTAGCCAGATACTAAGCAGTATCCCAGGTGTGTGCAGTTAACGTAGTTAGTTTTCTCTCGTGCTCTTCTTAGGCATGATCTTCGCGCAAATTATACATTCTGTCCCTCAATAAACCTAGAACAACCAGTTATGGTCTTAGTTCTTTTTTCTTACGTACCAGCTAAGTTGCGGAATGCGCTACCTGATTTTATCGTACGTTTTAAAAGAGAATCCAGGGCCGCATTTTGTACAGCGGCTTTTCTTTTTAATGAATATATCTTTGAATATTATGTATTTGGTATGTATCTGTATATGTTATGTATTTTAGCATCAAATGTAATGTCTGGAAGACATTAGCTCCTGTAGTTATTCTGAAATTCGAGATGAAATGCATGCATGCATGTCTGTATGTTAAGTTTAGTAGGGCGCGTGCGCACACTTTGTAATGTGCGATCTTCAGTGCTTACCACATGTCAGATAAAATGACTTTTGCCTTATGTATTTAAGCCATCGAATTCTAACGTTAAATTGACAAGGGCGGTTTGGAGCTGTGAGTAGGCGTGGGATTTGTCTCATATGGTTTAGGGGCCGACATATCCCTCCCTCAATGCCGTACCGGGAGGCAAGGTCGGTAGCAGAAAGCAGCGAAGGGCCAACTGCGTCCAAAAGCGATCGCACGGGCCGAAATCCCGGGATGACTCGTTTGGTACGACGCTCCAGCGCCGGTGTCTGGAGGTACTGCGTTTTTCTGTCTTGTTGAAAAATCCCGTCAGCGCATGCGTAAATGTTCTGGCTCTCCGTGACGTAGCATACCAAAAACAGATGCTGGTCTTTACAAGGAATCACTGACATTTTATTTGATTCCACAGGCATAAACGTAACGTAAGAACCGTGCGTGTCTGGCCTTTTCGAGACAGAGGTCAGAGATAGTTTCTTGCAGACTGGGACGCCTAAAATGCCTTGTTGTAAACATGGCGGTTCACGAGTGAAGTTGTCTCTCTGGCCTTTCTGTGGACGAATTCCAGGACCTACCGATACAATTTGGGCAAGTTTTGAAAGCTAAAAACCTCAATGGATGCGGTATTTTGCTGGTAGGACTGGGTGGCCCGACACTTATAAAAAAAGCTATGAAATGACAATCGGGTGTGTTCCCTTGTCATGGAATGGCAGAATTACCCAGAATTCTTTTGGGCATGAAGGAGGCAACTTGAGAAGCACGAGACTGGCCCTCATCAAATGGCTGAAGCGCGGCCGGAGGAAAAAGTGAGAAGACGATTTCTAGCCAGATACTAAGCAGTATCCCAGGTGTGTGCAGTTAACGTAGTTAGTTTTCTCTCGTGCTCTTCTTAGGCATGATCTTCGCGCAAATTATACATTCTGTCCCTCAATAAACCTAGAACAACCAGTTATGGTCTTAGTTCTTTTTTCTTACGTACCAGCTAAGTTGCGGAATGCGCTACCTGATTTTATCGTACGTTTTAAAAGAGAATCCAGGGCCGCATTTTGTACAGCGGCTTTTCTTTTTAATGAATATATCTTTGAATATTATGTATTTGGTATGTATCTGTATATGTTATGTATTTTAGCATCAAATGTAATGTCTGGAAGACATTAGCTCCTGTAGTTATTCTGAAATTCGAGATGAAATGCATGCATGCATGTCTGTATGTTAAGTTTAGTAGGGCGCGTGCGCACACTTTGTAATGTGCGATCTTCAGTGCTTACCACATGTCAGATAAAATGACTTTTGCCTTATGTATTTAAGCCATCGAATTCTAACGTTAAATTGACAAGGGCGGTTTGGAGCTGTGAGTAGGCGTGGGATTTGTCTCATATGGTTTAGGGGCCGACATATCCCTCCCTCAATGCCGTACCGGGAGGCAAGGTCGGTAGCAGAAAGCAGCGAAGGGCCAACTGCGTCCAAAAGCGATCGCACGGGCCGAAATCCCGGGATGACTCGTTTGGTACGACGCTCCAGCGCCGGTGTCTGGAGGTACTGCGTTTTTCTGTCTTGTTGAAAAATCCCGTCAGCGCATGCGTAAATGTTCTGGCTCTCCGTGACGTAGCATACCAAAAACAGATGCTGGTCTTTACAAGGAATCACTGACATTTTATTTGATTCCACAGGCATAAACGTAACGTAAGAACCGTGCGTGTCTGGCCTTTTCGAGACAGAGGTCAGAGATAGTTTCTTGCAGACTGGGACGCCTAAAATGCCTTGTTGTAAACATGGCGGTTCACGAGTGAAGTTGTCTCTCTGGCCTTTCTGTGGACGAATTCCAGGACCTACCGATACAATTTGGGCAAGTTTTGAAAGCTAAAAACCTCAATGGATGCGGTATTTTGCTGGTAGGACTGGGTGGCCCGACACTTATAAAAAAAGCTATGAAATGACAATCGGGTGTGTTCCCTTGTCATGGAATGGCAGAATTACCCAGAATTCTTTTGGGCATGAAGGAGGCAACTTGAGAAGCACGAGACTGGCCCTCATCAAATGGCTGAAGCGCGGCCGGAGGAAAAAGTGAGAAGACGATTTCTAGCCAGATACTAAGCAGTATCCCAGGTGTGTGCAGTTAACGTAGTTAGTTTTCTCTCGTGCTCTTCTTAGGCATGATCTTCGCGCAAATTATACATTCTGTCCCTCAATAAACCTAGAACAACCAGTTATGGTCTTAGTTCTTTTTTCTTACGTACCAGCTAAGTTGCGGAATGCGCTACCTGATTTTATCGTACGTTTTAAAAGAGAATCCAGGGCCGCATTTTGTACAGCGGCTTTTCTTTTTAATGAATATATCTTTGAATATTATGTATTTGGTATGTATCTGTATATGTTATGTATTTTAGCATCAAATGTAATGTCTGGAAGACATTAGCTCCTGTAGTTATTCTGAAATTCGAGATGAAATGCATGCATGCATGTCTGTATGTTAAGTTTAGTAGGGCGCGTGCGCACACTTTGTAATGTGCGATCTTCAGTGCTTACCACATGTCAGATAAAATGACTTTTGCCTTATGTATTTAAGCCATCGAATTCTAACGTTAAATTGACAAGGGCGGTTTGGAGCTGTGAGTAGGCGTGGGATTTGTCTCATATGGTTTAGGGGCCGACATATCCCTCCCTCAATGCCGTACCGGGAGGCAAGGTCGGTAGCAGAAAGCAGCGAAGGGCCAACTGCGTCCAAAAGCGATCGCACGGGCCGAAATCCCGGGATGACTCGTTTGGTACGACGCTCCAGCGCCGGTGTCTGGAGGTACTGCGTTTTTCTGTCTTGTTGAAAAATCCCGTCAGCGCATGCGTAAATGTTCTGGCTCTCCGTGACGTAGCATACCAAAAACAGATGCTGGTCTTTACAAGGAATCACTGACATTTTATTTGATTCCACAGGCATAAACGTAACGTAAGAACCGTGCGTGTCTGGCCTTTTCGAGACAGAGGTCAGAGATAGTTTCTTGCAGACTGGGACGCCTAAAATGCCTTGTTGTAAACATGGCGGTTCACGAGTGAAGTTGTCTCTCTGGCCTTTCTGTGGACGAATTCCAGGACCTACCGATACAATTTGGGCAAGTTTTGAAAGCTAAAAACCTCAATGGATGCGGTATTTTGCTGGTAGGACTGGGTGGCCCGACACTTATAAAAAAAGCTATGAAATGACAATCGGGTGTGTTCCCTTGTCATGGAATGGCAGAATTACCCAGAATTCTTTTGGGCATGAAGGAGGCAACTTGAGAAGCACGAGACTGGCCCTCATCAAATGGCTGAAGCGCGGCCGGAGGAAAAAGTGAGAAGACGATTTCTAGCCAGATACTAAGCAGTATCCCAGGTGTGTGCAGTTAACGTAGTTAGTTTTCTCTCGTGCTCTTCTTAGGCATGATCTTCGCGCAAATTATACATTCTGTCCCTCAATAAACCTAGAACAACCAGTTATGGTCTTAGTTCTTTTTTCTTACGTACCAGCTAAGTTGCGGAATGCGCTACCTGATTTTATCGTACGTTTTAAAAGAGAATCCAGGGCCGCATTTTGTACAGCGGCTTTTCTTTTTAATGAATATATCTTTGAATATTATGTATTTGGTATGTATCTGTATATGTTATGTATTTTAGCATCAAATGTAATGTCTGGAAGACATTAGCTCCTGTAGTTATTCTGAAATTCGAGATGAAATGCATGCATGCATGTCTGTATGTTAAGTTTAGTAGGGCGCGTGCGCACACTTTGTAATGTGCGATCTTCAGTGCTTACCACATGTCAGATAAAATGACTTTTGCCTTATGTATTTAAGCCATCGAATTCTAACGTTAAATTGACAAGGGCGGTTTGGAGCTGTGAGTAGGCGTGGGATTTGTCTCATATGGTTTAGGGGCCGACATATCCCTCCCTCAATGCCGTACCGGGAGGCAAGGTCGGTAGCAGAAAGCAGCGAAGGGCCAACTGCGTCCAAAAGCGATCGCACGGGCCGAAATCCCGGGATGACTCGTTTGGTACGACGCTCCAGCGCCGGTGTCTGGAGGTACTGCGTTTTTCTGTCTTGTTGAAAAATCCCGTCAGCGCATGCGTAAATGTTCTGGCTCTCCGTGACGTAGCATACCAAAAACAGATGCTGGTCTTTACAAGGAATCACTGACATTTTATTTGATTCCACAGGCATAAACGTAACGTAAGAACCGTGCGTGTCTGGCCTTTTCGAGACAGAGGTCAGAGATAGTTTCTTGCAGACTGGGACGCCTAAAATGCCTTGTTGTAAACATGGCGGTTCACGAGTGAAGTTGTCTCTCTGGCCTTTCTGTGGACGAATTCCAGGACCTACCGATACAATTTGGGCAAGTTTTGAAAGCTAAAAACCTCAATGGATGCGGTATTTTGCTGGTAGGACTGGGTGGCCCGACACTTATAAAAAAAGCTATGAAATGACAATCGGGTGTGTTCCCTTGTCATGGAATGGCAGAATTACCCAGAATTCTTTTGGGCATGAAGGAGGCAACTTGAGAAGCACGAGACTGGCCCTCATCAAATGGCTGAAGCGCGGCCGGAGGAAAAAGTGAGAAGACGATTTCTAGCCAGATACTAAGCAGTATCCCAGGTGTGTGCAGTTAACGTAGTTAGTTTTCTCTCGTGCTCTTCTTAGGCATGATCTTCGCGCAAATTATACATTCTGTCCCTCAATAAACCTAGAACAACCAGTTATGGTCTTAGTTCTTTTTTCTTACGTACCAGCTAAGTTGCGGAATGCGCTACCTGATTTTATCCGTACGTTTTAAAAGAGAATCCAGGGCCGCATTTTGTACAGCGGCTTTTCTTTTTAATGAATATATCTTTGAATATTATGTATTTGGTATGTATCTGTATATGTTATGTATTTTAGCATCAAATGTAATGTCTGGAAGACATTAGCTCCTGTAGTTATTCTGAAATTCGAGATGAAATGCATGCATGCATGTCTGTATGTTAAGTTTAGTAGGGCGCGTGCGCACACTTTGTAATGTGCGATCTTCAGTGCTTACCACATGTCAGATAAAATGACTTTTGCCTTATGTATTTAAGCCATCGAATTCAACGTTAAATTGACAAGGGCGGTTTGGAGCTGTGAGTAGGCGTGGGATTTGTCTCATATGGTTTAGGGGCCGACATATCCCTCCCTCAATGCCGTACCGGGAGGCAAGGTCGGTAGCAGAAAGCAGCGAAGGGCCAACTGCGTCCAAAAGCGATCGCACGGGCCGAAATCCCGGGATGACTCGTTTGGTACGACGCTCCAGCGCCGGTGTCTGGAGGTACTGCGTTTTTCTGTCTTGTTGAAAAATCCCGTCAGCGCATGCGTAAATGTTTCTGGCTCTCCGTGACGTAGCATACCAAAAACAGATGCTGGTCTTTACAAGGAATCACTGACATTTTATTTGATTGTACAGGCATAAACGTAACGTGATAATCGTGCGTTTCTGGCCTCTTCGAGACAGAGGTCATAGATAGTTCTTGCAGACTGGGACGCCTAAAATGCCTTGTTGTAAAACATGGCGGTTCACGAGTGAAGTTGTCTCTCTGGCCTTTCTGTGGACGAATTCCAGGACCTACCGATACAATTTGGGCAAGTTTTGAAAGCTAAAAACCTCAATGGATGCGGTATTTTGCTGGTAGGATGGGTGGCCCGACACTTATAAAAAAAGCTATGAAATGACAATCGGGTGTGTTCCCTTGTCATGGAATGGCAGAATTACCAGAATTCTTTTGGGCATGAAGGATGGCAACTTGAGAAGCACGAGAATCGGAAATCAAATGGCTGAAGCGCGGCGGAGGAAAAAGTGAGAAGACGATTCTAAGCCAGCCTATACTGGGTATCCTCAGGTGTGTGCAGTTTGTGCGTAGTAGTTTTATCTCTCGTGCTCTTCTTAGGCAGATCTCCGCCAAATAAATTATCTTCTGTCCCTCATAAAACACGGAACAACCAGGTATGGTATAGTTCTTTTTTCTTACGTACCAGCTAAGTTGCGGAATGCGCTACCTGATTTTATCGTACGTTTTAAAAGAGAATCCAGGGCCGCATTTTGTACAGCGGCTGTTTCTTTTTAATGAATATATCTTTGACTATATGTATTTGGTATGTATCTGTATATGTTATGTATTTTAGCATCAAAATGTAATGTCTGGAAGACATTAGCTCCTGTAGTTATTCTGAAATTCGAGATGATAATGCATGCATGCATGTCTGTATGTTAAGTTTAGTAGGGGCGCGTGCGCACACTTTGTAATGTGCGATCTCAGTGCTTACCACATGTCAGATTAAAATGACTTTTGCCTTATGTATTTAAGCCATCGAATTCTTACGT